>NW_027361689.1:27827500-27910000 GCF_039654945.1 Dendrobates tinctorius | reverse complement strand
CCTGTTGCAAAACCCATGACCTGCGACTGAGACCAAGCTTTCTGACACTGGGCAGCACATTTCTCTAGAATCCCTTGATAGTCTTGATATTTCATTGTACTCTGCACAGATTCTAGACACCCTGTGCCAGATGCAGCAAAGCAGCCCCAGAACATAACAGAGCCTCCTCCATGTTTCACAGTAGGGACAGTGTTCTTTTCTTGATATGCTTCATTTTTCCATCTGTGAACATAGAGCTTATGTGCCTTGCCAAAAAGTTCCATTTTTGCCTCATCTGTCCATAGGACATTCTCCCAGAAGCTTTGTGGCTTGTCAACATGTAGTTTGGCACATTCTAGTCTGTTTTTTTATGATTTTTTTCCGGCAATGGTGTCCTCCTTGGTCGTCTCCCATGAAGTCCACTTTGGCTCATGCAACGACAGATGGTGCGATCTGACACTGATGTTCCTTGAGCTTGAAGTTCACCTTTATTCGGTTTAGAAGTTTTTCTAGGCTCTTTTGTTACCATTCGTATTATCCTTGTCTTTGATTTGTCATTAATTTTCCTCCTGCAGCCATGTCCAGGGAGGTTGGCTACAGTCCCATGGAGCTTAAATTTCTGAATAATATGTTCAACTGTAGTCACAGGAACATCAAGCTTCTTGGAGATGGTCTAATAACTTTTACCTTTAACATGTTTGTCTATAATTTTCTTTCTAATCTCCTGAGACAACTCTTCCCTTCACTTCCTTTGGTCCATGTGGAGTGTGATACACACCATGTCACCAAACAGCACAGTGAGTATCTGTAGCCCTCTATACAGGCCCAATCACTGATTCCAAGATTGCAGACACCTGTATTTTTAATAATATTTGTTAATAAAACTCTTGATATTTTAATACTATGCTGTATAGCACTCCAATTTTTTGGTGTATATGCATATAATTTCAGCTTAAAGTACCGATCTGTGCTACCAACATTAATGCAGATGCTTTGTCCCGCCTGCCCAGGCAGATGTTTGAGGAGGAAGAAGAAGTCACTTGGATTGAATTCCCTTCCCCAGAGGTGAAAGCTATGTGTCATCAACACCAAGGGAAGTCAATTCGATCCGGGGCTGTGCTACCCTCTTAAGAGTTCTAAAGAAAGCTCCTCCAAATTCATTCTGTCAGTTGACTTAGGTGGACACTGATTCCATGCCTCAACTGACTCAAACTCAGGTTGAAAAAGCCCAACAGAAATAACCTTCTGTGTTGGTCGTTCAATGGTAAAAAGGGGCCAAAGGCCTGATAGGAATGCATTGGGGACCAAAGAATCTCTCTTGCTGGCCCGACAGTTAGACTCAATTGTGGTGAAAAGAGGATTGCTGTACCAAGAGGTCAAATGTCAGAACAGGCAAGTGTGTAGACAGCTGGTGCTTCCCACTTGATTTAGGAAGGTTGTCTTGAAGGCATTGTGTAAGGGAGGTCCAGGACAGTAGTCATAGCAGAGAGCACCGGGACTCTGGTGTCCTGGCTGGCCTCTCCTCACAGAAAAATCATGCTCGCTAGTCAGCATACCTGTGTCTCTGGGTTTAGCTCCTTCAGGGTCCTCCCTATGCAGTGGGAGACCGTTTCCAGGAAAATACATGTCAACTGAGACACAATCCATCATAACATTTAAGAAAGACCCAGGCGCACAACCTGATAATCAAAAATAGTTGGGGGGTGCAAACCAGTAGTTGAAGCAATGAATCAGACCAGGGAAGAAAAGCACTACTACGGTTATGCACACCACACCAAAATAGCAAAAATATCAAAATTCTTTATTGGCGCACAATGACAAAAGAAGGTGACATTAAAACACAATTAAGAATACACTGCTCAAAAAAGGGAACACTTAAACAACAGAGTATAACTCCAAGTAAATCAAACTTCTGTGAAATCAAACTGTCCACTTAGGCCTCTTTCACACTTCAGTTTTTTACAATCAGTCACAATCCGCCATGTTTTGAAAAAAACGGATCTGCAATTTTCTTTTGAGGATCCGTTTTTTCCCCCATTGACTTCCATTATTGGCGGATTGTGACGGATTGCCGTCCGTTGCATCGGTTTTTTTTGCGGATCCGCCAAAAATTCCTGTCCGTCAGCATCCTCAAAGATTTCAAAACGGAGCTTGCAACATTTTTTTCTGTGGCGGATCCTCCAGACACTCATTTAACCCGAAATTCTTTCTGGTTGCCGGACAAAATCTCTCTCTCTCTCTCTCTCTCTCTCTCTCTCTCTCTCCTT
The DNA here is from genome assembly GCF_039654945.1 of Dendrobates tinctorius. NCBI lineage: Eukaryota > Metazoa > Chordata > Amphibia > Anura > Dendrobatidae > Dendrobates > Dendrobates tinctorius. The sequence continues at coordinate 27,907,754 of NW_027361689.1, read as the reverse complement.
CCCGGCCAGTGGTTCCTTTAAATGTCCTCATTTTCAGGATCCATCTAAAAACGGATCCTGTGCCATCCATCCGCTTGTCTGCCTTTTTGGCGGATTGTAACTGATGCAAATAACTGAACTGTGAAAGAGCCCTTAGGAAGCAACACTGTTTGACAATCAATTTCACATGCTCTTGTGCAAATGTAATAGACAACAGATGGAAATTATTGGCAATTATCAAGACACCCTCAATAAAAGAGTGGTTCTGCAGGTGGGGACCACAGACCACATCTCAGTACCAATGCTTTCTGGCTGATGTTTTCATCACTTTTGCATGTTGGTTGTGCTTTCACACTCATGGCAGCATGAGATGGACTCTACAGCCCACACAGGTGGCTCAGGTAGTGCAGCTCATCCAGGATGGCACACCAATGCGAGCTCTGGCAAGAAGGTTTGCTGTGTCTGTCAGTGTAGTGTCCAGAGGCTGGAGGCGCTACCAGGAGACAGGCCAGTACAACAGGAGACATGGAGGGGGCCGTAGGAGGGCAACAACCCAGCAGCAGGACTGCTACCTCAGTCTTTGTGAAAGGAGGAACAGGAGGCGCACTGCCAGAGCCCTGCAAAATGACCTCCAGCAGGCCACAAATGTGCATGTGTCTGCATAAACAATTAGAAACTGACTCCATGAGGATGGTCTGAGTGCCCGATGTCCACAGATGGAGTTGTGCTCACAGCCCAACATCGTGCAGTCCTCCAAGGAAATGCAACCCCACACCATTACTGACCCACTGCCAAACCATTCATAGAATCATAGAATCGTAGAGGTGGAAGGGACCTCCTGGGCCATCTGGTCCAACCCCCTGCTCAAAGCAGGATTCACTAAATCATCCCAGTCAGATGTCTGTCCAGCCTCTGTTTGAAGACTTCCATTGAAGGAGAACTCACCACTTCTCGTGGCAGCCTGTTTCACTCATTGATCACTCTTTCAAAAAGTTTTTTATAATATCTAATCTGTGTCTCCTCCCATTCAGTTTCATCCCATTGCTTCTAGTCTTTCCTTGTGCAAACGAGAATAAAGATGATCCTTCTTCAATGTGACAGCCCTTTAGATATTTGTAGACAGCTATTAAGTCTCCTATCAGTTTTCTCTTTTGCAAACTAAAAATTCCCAAATCCTGCAACCTTTCCTCATAAGACAGGGTTTGCAGACCGGTCACCATTCTGGTCACTCTTTTCTGAACTTGCTCCAGTTTGTTGATGTCTTTTTTATAATGTGGGGCCCAAAACTGGACACAGTATTCCAGATGAGGTCTGACCAAAGAGGAGTAGAGGGCAATAATGACTTCACGTGATCTAGACTGTATGCTTCTGTTAATACATCCTAGAATTGCATTTGCCTTTTTTGCTGTTGCATCACACTGTTGACTCATATTCAGTCTGTGATCTATTAGTATATCCTAGTCTTTTTCACATGTGCTATTGCTTAGCCCTATTCCTCCCATTCTGTATATGCTTTTTTCATTTTTATTGCCTAGATGTAGTACTTTGCATTTTTCCCTGTTAAAACCCATTCTGTTAGTTGCTGCCCACTGCTCCAGTTTATTTATATCTTTTTGAATCCTCTCTCTCTTCTCTAGTATTAGCTATCCCTCCAAGCTTTGTGTCATCAGCAAATTTAATCAGTTTACCCTCAATTCCTTCATCTAAATCGTTGATAAAGATGTTGAACAATACAGGGCCCAGGACAGAGCCCTGTGGTACCCCACTTGAGACATTCTTCCAACTGGATGTGTAGCCTTTTACGACCACTCTTTGAGTCCGATCACTAAGCCAGTTATGAATCCACCTAACAGTTGCCTTGTCCATTCCATACCTAGTCATTTTTTCAATAAGGATTGTGTGAGATACTTTGTCAAAATGCTTTGCTGAAGTCAAGATATACTATATCTACAGCATTTCCTTGATCCACCCAATCAGTGATTCCATCATAGAAGGAAATTAAGTTAGTCTGACATGACTTATTAGTTACAAACCCATGCTGACTCTGTTTAATCACTTTATTCTTATCCAGGTACTTACATACATGTTGATTAATAATTTGTTCAAAGATCTTTCCTGGTATAGAAGTCAGACTCACCGGCCTATAGTTGCCTGGGTCCACCTTCTTCCGCTTTTTGAAGATAGGAACAACATTTGCTCTTCTCCAGTCTTCTGGGACTTCTCCTGTTCTCCAAAAAATTTTCAAAGATTATGGAGAGGGGTTCAAAAATTTCTTCTGCTATCTCCTTCAGTACTCTGGGGTGTAATTCATCTGGACCTGGAGACTTGAATTAATTTAGGTTAGCTAAGTGTTTCCTCACTATCTTTCTGTTTATAGATATCCTGGATTCTTTTATTCCCTTAATAGGACAGTGAAGAACAGTTGATGTTACATTTCCTTTCTGAGAGAAAACAGATGCAAAATAGGAATTTAAAAGTTCGGCCTTCTCAACATCCTGTCTTACCATTTCATCATTTTCATCCTGTAAAAATCCTATAGCATCTTTGACTTTTCTTTTACTTTTGACATATCCCCAAAATCCTTTATTACTGCTTTTTACGTCTCTTGCAAGCCTCAATTCATTGTCAGCGTTAGTAATCTGATTTGTGCCCTGCAGGTTCTGCAGACAGCATTTTATTCTTCTTTAGATATGCCTCCATCTTTCCATTTTATAAACATTTCTTTCTTCCTTTTTAGCATGTACTTAAGTTCTGTGTTCATCCATCCTGGTTTCCTTAAATGCTTCCTATTCTTCCCTCTTTTCGGAATTGTTAATAATTGTGCTTTGAGAATTTCATTTTTCAAGATTTCCCATCCTTCCTGGACATTTTTGTCTTAAAGGATATCCAGCCATTGGATCCCTCCAATTCTCTTTCTGAATCCTTTAAAATCTGCCTTTCTGAAATCTTACCTTGACGTCTGAGTCTTCACAGGTCTTCCTACTCTAGTTATCCAAAATTCTAAAATAGCATGGTCGCTACCTCCTAGGGTCCCAGCCACTTTTACCTCCTCAACCATTTCCTCCCTGTTTATAAGGATTAGATCCAAGGTAGCAGATCACCTTGTTTTCTTCCCTACCTTTTGGAAGATAAAGTTGTCAGCAAGAGAGGATAAGAATTTCCTTGACCTGTTAGTTTTGCCTGAGAGAGATTCCCAACAAATGTCTGGATAGTTGAAATCTCCCATGACAACTATGTCATATTTTTTGGAGAACTTGGCCATTTGATGCATAAAGAGTTCATCCATATCTGCAGCTTGCACAGGTAGCCTGTAGTAAATGCCTACAATAGTGTCCTTTCCATTGTTCTGTCCTTGTATTCTTACCAAAACAGTTTCCACAGAACTCCCAGTCTCTGAAGCTTCAATCTCTGTGCAGTTATACGCGTTTCTAACATACAATGCGACACTTCCTCCTCGTTTATCAAGTCTGTTTCTTGCAAATAAGTTGTATCCTTCTAGTCTTGTATTCCAATCATGTGTATCATCCCACCAAGTTTCAGTGATTCCAATGACATCATATTTCTTTTCCTGTGTTAGTAGTTCCAGTTCTCCTTGTTTGTTGCCCATGCTTTGTGCATTAGTATAGAAACATTTTAGTTTGTGATTGGTTTCTCTTCTCCAATATTTTTATTATTTAGATTCTTTTGTCTTTGTTCTTCCTTTCCACTTCTAATAGCAGAGTTCTCAATAGCATTTGTCAGGTGTATGGCTTTTTCTGTCCTTTTGCTTCCTTTCCCGCATTGTTCTAGTTTAAAGCTCTCCTGATGAGTGTAGCAAGGCGACTTCCAAATACATGTTTTCCAGTCTTCGTAAGGTGCACCCCATCTCTAGCAAGTAGTCCATCGTATAAGTAGTTCACTCCGTGATCCAGAAATCCAAATCCTTGCTGACAGCACCATCGACGTAGCCAGTTGATCACCTGCAGAATCTTATTCCACCTCCTTGTTCCATGGCCATCCACTGGGAGGATAGAAGAGAAGACCACCTGTGCTCCCAGTTCTTTCACTTTCTTGCCTAAGTTTTCAAAGTCACTGCAGATGGTCTCCAGGTCATTTCTTGCGGTGTCATTTGTCCCCACATGTAGTAGCAGGAATGGGTAGTCAGCTGTAGGTCTGAAGAGTCCTGATATCCTGTCAGACACATATTTAATTTTTGCACCTGGAAGACAGCACATTTCTCTTGAAGTTATATCCGGTCTGCAGATAGCGGCCTCTGTTCCTCTCAACAGGAAATCCCCCATGACCACCACTCTCCGTTTCCTCTTCACAACATTTTTCTTTCTCCATCCAGTAGGACTCTGAAGGCGTACAAGGTTGCTGTTTGTGGGCAAAGTCTTATCCTGATGTATTTCTTCATGCTGAAGGATGTTGCAGGCAGCATATTGCTCTCCACGGCATCGTCAGACTCTGTCACATCTGTCACATGTGCTCAATGTGAACCTGCTTTCATCTGTGAAGAGCACAAGGCAGCAGTAACGAATTTGCCAATCCTGTTCTGTGGCAAATGCCAAGCGTCCTGCACGGTGTTTGGCCATTGAAACTCTTGAGAGGTCTGTCCCACGTAGACCTGTGGGAAAGGGCATATTAAGGCATAGGCCACACAACTGCTCTTACAGTTGATATATTTATGCAATTTATATCTAGTGCCATTATCAGGATTGACAAAAAAGGCCTTGGTGGGGGACATATGGGGACATATGTTTCAATCACCACAGGCGAAAGAACCCTTAAGTGAAATACCCCAGTTTAATCTTATGGTCTAGTGTAATGACTTCTTCCAAGAAGATCTCTAAGATTAGGGACTCTTCTAGCGGTAAGTTGAGGCTGAAGACTTACAATATTCGATGTTTGGAGATCTGTGGTCAGGATGCCCCAATTCTTTTGCAAAATGCTCCTCACCTGGGTCCAATGAGTGTTGTATGTGGTTATAAACCGTGGACAGTAATCCCGAGATTTACACTGGGTCCACTGACCGTTTTGCCCTGGTCTTATAGGTGTGTGCCAAGCAATGATTTGCCACAATCTGCTATACTAGTCCGTTGCTGCGCTGTGCTGGTGCGGAGGAAGGCTGGGCTTCTCACTTGTAACGTTGCAAGACTGCTGCCAAGTCCTGGGCTTATTACCTGTGTGGACCCTTTGGGCGCCTCTGGCCCTCTGCCTATACCCAAGGCTGTCACTAGCTTATCCAGCAGCAGCTCCTCCTACCATTAACTATGTGTTTTACTATCTACACTATCTACGAGCTGTGAATATTAGCATGCCCCCCCATCTAGTGGCCAACCCTGCCAACTGCACTTTCCCTAACCTTGTGCACATCAATGTAACAATATACATGCCATTCATTATACTTTTAACAGTAAAGGGTAATACACTCAGACGAGTAGCAGTACCATAACTGAGCATTGGTAATACACCTAAAGGTATAGCAGTACCAATATAAAAATAAACAAACATGTTTTCCCCATCCCCTTACAATTTCTCGATGACTATGGGCACATTGGTGTTAAGAAGACTACTAGTCTCAGAAAGCTGCAAAGAACCAGCACCACATCCACAATATTAAAGGATGATGTGCCATGCACAAAATAAAGTATATGTTACATTGGAGAGAAAACGGTGTATATCAGGTACCAAACATCCATAATAATACAATGGATGCAAGAGTATATCAGAAAAAATGAAAAGAACACTTTATTGATACCAAACACATACACAAAATAAACATATAAAAACATTTAGAAAAAAGCACAAGCAAATAGTGAAAGATTACCCTTACACAACAAAGCACATTTACCATGTCATAATAGACAAGGCTAATGGTGCAAGACTAACTCCCACAGGGATAATACATACACATTTAATGATATAGATTAAATAGGGGTTGTACACAGCACCACAAATCAATTTTTGAGCATAAATATTCAATTTGTCACAATAAATAGAGTGACTTGCTATAAATCACATACAGTGGGGAAAAAAAGTATTTAGTCAGTCAGCAATAGTGCAAGTTCCACCACTTAAAAAGATGAGAGGCGTCTGTAATTTACATCATAGGTAGACCTCAACTATGGGAGACAAACTGAGAAAAAAAAATCCAGAAAATCACATTGTCTGTTTTTTTTTCATTTTATTTGCATATTATGGTGGAAAATAAGTATTTGGTCAGAAACAAGCAATCAAGATTTCTGGCTCTCACAGACCTGTAACTTCTTCTTAAAGAGTCTCCTCTTTCCTCCACTCATTACCTGTAGTAATGGCACCTGTTTAAACTTGTTATCAGTATAAAAAGACACCTGTGCACACCCTCAAACAGTCTGACTCCAAACTCCACTATGGTGAAGACCAAAGAGCTGTCAAAGGACACCAGAAACAAAATTGTAGCCCTGCACCAGGCTGGGAAGACTGAATCTGCAATAGCCAACCAGCTTGGAGTGAAGAAATCAACTGTGGGAGCAATAATTAGAAAATGGAAGACATACAAGACCACTGATAATCTCCCTTGATCTGGTGCTCCACGCAAAATCCCACCCCGTGGGGTCAGAATGATCACAAGAACGGTGAGCAAAAATCCCAGAACCACGCGGGGGGACCTAGTGAATGAACTGCAGAGAGCTGGGACCAATGTAACAAGGCCTACCATAAGTAACACACTACGCCACCATGGACTCAGATCCTGCAGTGCCAGACATGTCCCACTGCTTAAGCCTGTACATGTCCGGGCCCGTCTGAAGTTTGCTAGAGAGCATTTGGATGATCCAGAGGAGTTTTGGGAGAATGTCCTATGGTCTGATGAAACCAAACTGGAACTGTTTGGTAGAAACACAACTTGTCGTGTTTGGAGGAAAAAGAATACTGAGTTGCATCCATCAAACACCATACCTACTGTAAAGCATGGTGGTGGAAACATCATGCTTTGGGGCTGTTTCTCTGCAAAGGGGCCAGGACGACTCATCCGGGTACATGAAAGAATGAATGGGGCCATGTATCGTGAGATTTTGAGTGCAAACCTCCTTCCATCAGCAAGGGCATTGAAGATGAAACGTGGCTGGGTCTTTCAACATGACAATGATCCAAAGCACACCGCCAGGGCAACGAAGGAGTGGCTTCGTAAGAAGCATTTCAAGGTCCTGGAGTGGCCTAGCCAGTCTCCAGATCTCAACCCTATAGAAAACCTTTGGAGGGAGTTGAAAGTCCGTGTTGCCAAGCGAAAAGCCAAAAACATCACTGCTCTAGAGGAGATCTGCATGGAGGAATGGGCCAACATACCAACAACAGTGTGTGGCAACCTTGTGAAGACTTACAGAAAACGTTTGACCTCTGTCATTGCCAACAAAGGATATATCACAAAGTATTGAGATGAAATTTGTTTCTGACCAAATACTTATTTTCCACCATAATATGCAAATAAAATGAAAAAAAAACAGACAATGTGATTTTCTGGATTTTTTTTTCTCAGTTTGTCTCCCATAGTTGAGGTCTACCTATGATGTAAATTACAGACGCCTCTCATCTTTTTAAGTGGTGGAACTTGCACTATTGCTGACTGACAAAATACTTTTTTCCCCACTGTAAGTCAAAATGCCTGTGTGAGTATATACTACTCACAAAACAGTGTCATGCTGGAAAGGAAGTTATGACATCAGTAACTAAGTAGAGATATTTAAATAGTAATAAGACATCCATACAGACCACTGATATGCAACCCACCTTATAAAGTACATCTGTAGAGAGGAGAGAGTCAAGGATCCCACGCGTTACGCCACCTACTACTACTCTCGTAACAGATCGGTTTTACTGGTTATGAATGGAAGCTGATGTTGAGAGTTACTGTAAATCTTGTGCATGGTGTATCCTGAAAAAAACCTTTGCATTCTTGATCCACTCCCCTTGTCAACATTACCGGTGATGGCCCCCTTGACGTAGTGTGCATCGACTTGCTTACAGTTTAGCCTGATGAGGGAAATATTAGCAACATTCTAGTGGTCATTGATCATTTCACAAGATATGCTCAAGCATACACCACCAAAGGCTAGATGTCAACCACCATGTCTAAAACATTGTGGGAGAAATTTTGTTCATTATGGGCTGCCAGCACATGTTCATTCTGACCAAAGAAGAGAATTCGAGAGTAGAATAATTAAGGAATTGTTTGAGATTTGTGGTGTTTCCTCCTTGGGGAAGATCCTCCAACTGAAAGGTTCAACCGTACCCCCCTTAACATGTTGGGCACAATGGATTCAAAAGAAAAAGGGCATTGGGGTCGACACATAACTTAATTAGTCCATGTCTACAATTGTAGCAAAAATAACTCAACTGAGTACTCCCCCTACTTCCCCATGCTTGGAAGCAGTGGCGGATTAAGTGGACTATGGGCCCGGGGCTGTTCATAAAACCTGGGCCCCTGTACCCCTCTTCCCACCTGAGCGCTGCGGTCCCCGTGCGGGAATTGACAGCATGTCAAGTGAGGTGTCCATGTGATGAGTACTGGAACCTGCAGAGCTGAATCCTGACATTGCAGCTTCTGAATTCTCACAACAAATGCACACTTTTAGGATTCTCCCTTGCCGATATACAGTCATGTCAACACAAGTATGTGATTTATATACTTCTGGCCACATTCCAACTAGACGTGCCCGGCCTCGCTCCGTTCACTTTCATTAAGTGAGGCCACACATGTCTAGTCAGCATGTGACCGCATGTATGTAAATTACCAGCACGAGAGAATCCTGACAGCGTTCAGTGAGCACTGTGAGAATTCAGAAGTCTGCAGTCACATAGAATGTCTGCAGACTCAGCACAGACCTGGACAACCCCTGTAATGCTCCTGACATAAATAAAAAACATGAGAATTAGTCAATATCACAAATAATATTTACATCCAGGTACCTTATAGATGACGTAATCTCTGGAGTCGTTCTCCTTTTCTTCTTCTTGTCCAGACCCCATGATGAGTTTTCTCATCCACAGCGGCCTCTGCAGACTTACATCTTCAACGGTCTTCTGCAGCAAATCTCCACACGATGCCCTTAAAGATAGAAGTGTCATTATAATGCCCCTAAATACAAATATCTGCAATATACTGTCTCCTCACACTATTCCCCTCCTTCCTCATACTGTCTCCTCATATATTTACCCCCTCACTCTCTATACTGTCTGCTCACACATATCCCCGACTCCCCATACTGTGTCCACATGCATTCACCCATTCGCACCCCTTACTGTCTGCACCCATCCCCCATACTGTTTCCTCATACATACTCTTCATTTTTTGTCCTCAAATCTCCCCACATACATTAAATACCATCCCCACTCCAAATCCCCCCCATCCCCAATCCCCCACACACATTAAGTACCCCCCATCCCCACTCAATAACCCCTCGTCCCTACTCCCAAATCCCCCCACACATTATGTACCCCCACTCCAAATCCCCCCACACATTATGTACCCCCACTCCAAATCCCCCCCACACATTAACCCCCATCCCCACTCATTAACCCCTCCACACATTAACCCCCATCTCCACTCATTAATCCCCCATCTCCACTCATTAACCCCCATCTCCACTCATTAACCCCAATCCCCACATTAACCCCCCACATTAATCCCATCTCCACTCATTAACCCCCATCTCCACACATTAACCCCCATCTCCACATTAATCCCATCTCCACTCATTAACCCCCATCTCCACTCATTAACCCCCATCTCCACTCATTAACCCCCATCCCCACATTAATCCCATCTCCACTCATTAACCCCCGCACATTAATCCCCATCTCCACTCATTAACCCCCATCTCCACACATTAACCCCCATCTCCACATTAATCCCATCTCCACTCATTAACCCCCATCTCCACTCATTAACCCCCATCTCCACTCATTAACCCCCATCCCCACATTAATCCCATCTCCACTCATTAACCCCCGCACATTAATCCCCATCTCCACTCATTAACCCCCGCACATTAATCCCCATCTCCACTCATTAACCCCCATCTCCACTCATTAACCCCCATCTCCACTCATTAACCCCCATCTCCACTCATTAACCCCCACCCCCACATTAACCCCCCTCTCCACTCATTAACCCCCATCTCCGCTCATTAACCCCCATCCCCATCTTCGGTGGTTCTTCAGCTCCACAGAGGAGCACACTTACCACCAGCGTTTGCTCTGGGCGCCGGGAGTGACGTCAGCAGCGTGATCACATGACCTGATCACGCTGCTGACGTCGCTCTGACCCGGCGGTCAGAGCTTCAATTGTACTGGCGTCTATAGACACCAAGTACAATTGCTGCCTGGGAGTCGGCGCGGCCTCCTTCTCTGCGTCGGCTGTCAGCTTGACAGCCGACACAGAGAACCGCCGACTCCCAGGACTGGTAGCGGCAGAACACAGCCGCCGGGGGGGAGGGAGATAGAGAGATACTGGCATACTGCGGACCGCTGCATTAGGCGGCCGGGCGGCTCGACTGCGCCCCCCTGCTGCCTGCCCCCCCTGGATACGCCACTGCCCTGGGCCCCCAAAAAACCTTGGGCCCGAGGCGACCGCCCCATCCGCCCCTATTAAGATCCGCCATTGCTTGGAAGGGAAGCAAGACTACCAGGGGATGTTAGTTTTGGAGTGTCCCCTGATCATTCAAAATCATTCAAATGGGAAGAACTCTTAAGCATGTGTCACAACTAAAGGAAGAATTGAAGAAGGCAACCAGACTGACAGATCAGGCCTCTGGTTGATCGGGGAGAAGAAAAAAAACTCTCTCCGCCGCAGAGTCAGAGACCTTATTTGGATGCCATGAGACAGAGCCCTCATCTATCAGTTGGGCCTTCACGTAAAGCACAAACTTGCTCACCTATGGCTTTCAAAACCCTATATGGTGGTGGATAAGCTGCTTGATATTGTGGTCTACAGCATGAGGACTGAGAAACGAGGTGGAATTGTCAAGACATGTCATCGCCAGCATTTGCTGCCTATAGGACAGAACACACAGTTGCTTGCATCAGCCACAGAGCACTAGAGCTCTTCATGTCAACCAATCTCCCCTTGGAGAGTCTTCTGCAATGACAATTGACCAGTCCTGTGGTCATTCCTGAAGGTAATGAGGGTGATTCCAGTGATGAATGTGTTCCATTGTTAGGCGTCGGGTTCCTGTCGCTGCACAGCAGGAATCCCAAGCCTTGCATCTGGCAGTCTCCCATTCCTCTTCGGCTGCAGAGGAGCCTGCTCAGCAGACTCGTTGATCCCGGTGCTCTGCTCAAACCAGCTCTGTGGGTTTGGTTGCTGCTGCCAGCTCTGGCCCAGCTATAGCAACGCATTCTGGTCAGCAGCGAGCTACTCCAGGGACTAAGTCCTCCTTTCAGTCCACTGAGCATGCCAGTGGGATGATCTCTCATTGGAGATTGGAGGTCACATGGTCAGGTCCTTCTCCAGCTCAGATTGGACCATCAGAAAGGTCAGGAAGGTCCCGGAAGGACGCGGCTATAAAAGGTTTGCATGTGCTAGTATAGACTGCATTATCAGACTATGAGGAGTGAGTGTCGTATGCATGTATAAATGTCTCTGGTGAATGACTCATTAAGAAACCCCTACCCTTGGTATGCATGTGTTGTGCAGCCTAGCCTGTTAAGCGCCCAGGCTTAGGTGTAGGTAGGACAGAGTCTGAGACAGGCATCAGTGTCCATGGTGCACGTGCTCGACACTCCATAGTCAGCGTCTATTGTGGAATCTGCAGGTACGACGCCGCGCGCTCAGAAGGCCTAGAGGGACTCTGACCCTGTGTCCTTGGGGCAGAGTTCTGTGACCGCTTTCTGTGCGCTCCGTGGCCGGGCTAAACAGGCACCCGCATTTATGTTCTTTGGTAGCGCGGCTCTGTAAGTGAACAGAGTTCACTTCTGTTCACACTGGGTGACGTTAACCCATGTTTGACCTTTTGTCCGCTTTATACTTCCGCCATTACTAAGCAGCAGTTTACCACCCCTGCACGGTGGACCCCGGGCTGCGAACACACCTTACTATTATTTTATTATTTGGTGCATTCCGCTAGCCCTAACATCCATACTACTTATGGATAGGTTATCCGTGCTCAGTAGTCCAAGACAGTACAGATCAGACAGCTAAAGAATAATCCCCAGAATGGTGTGATCCAGCATCAACCATGTGCTGTCACCAGTTGGTGTAGAGTTTAGAAGATGCAAAAGAAATATGTGAAGAAGGGACAACCATGGGGACTGAGCCTGAAGGTCAAAAGCTAGGAGTCAATTAGGCCCTCCATGATGCTAACTTATGACCAGATGGGGCAAACTACTGAGGTAGAGTAGTACACCCTCATTTTAATTATATATGGCCGTATTTCCCCTTTGCTCCCATGTGGCTCGTAAGTAATTTGTGTGTGACTGGCTGTAGTAATAGTCAGGATGCTTTACCCCAAGCTTTGATTACAGGTAGTAAGTCTTCATTTCATGTGTTGGAGCCTACAGTGACTCACCAGGGGGAGTGTGTAACCCCTGTGAGGAGAGACTGGTGTACAGAAACTGAGTTTGATAGGAGCAGACAGTGTTTCTCAGTAACAAACATGAATTCCTGCTTAGCTGCATTGCCTTGACAACCTGAAAGAGGAGATGCAGCAGCATAGTACAGGGCTGATTGGCCTAGCAAGCTGGAGAAGAAGGGAGGAGGGGACAGGACCAGAGAATATTAGGGTTGTCAGCCATTACTGAGAGAAGATAGCAGTGATTCAGGAGGAGAGCACAGTGTGTGGACTGATAGTTCTGCAGCTCCATGTGACAGGACAGAAAGCCTTGGAGCTGCACCAGAACTACAGACCAGTCAGTCTAACCTCTATTGTTGGTAAAATATTTGAAGGGTTTCTGAGGGATGTTATTCTGGATTATCTCAGTGAGAATAACTGTTTAACCCCATATCAGCATGGGTTTATGAGGAATCGCTCCTGTCAAACCAATCTAACCAGTTTTTATGAAGAGGTAAGCTATAGACTGGACCAAGGTGAGTCATTGGAAGTGGTATATCTTGATTTTTCCAAAGCGTTTCATACCGTGCCACACAAGAGGTTAGTGCACACAAAATGAGAATGCTGGGTCTGGGGGAAAATATGTGTAAATGGGTAAGTAACTGGCTTAGTGATAGAAAGCAGAGGGTGGTTATAAATGGTATATTCTCTAACTGGGTCGCTGTGACCAGTGGGGTACCGCAAGGGTCGGTGTTGGGACCTATGCTCTTCAACATATTTATTAATAATCTGGTAGAGCGTTTACACAGTAAAATATTGATAGTTGCAGATGATATAAAACTATGTAAAGCAGTCAATACAAGAGAAGATAGTATTCTGCTACAGATGGATCTGGATAAGTTTGGAACTTGGGCCAAAAGGTGGTAGGTGCAGTTTAACAATGATAAATGTAAGGTTATTCACATGGGAAGAAGGAATCAATATCACCTTTACACACTGAACGGGAAACCACTGGGTAAATCTGACATGGAGAAAGACTTGAAGATCCTAGTTAATGATAAACTTACCTGGAGCAGCTAGTACAAGGCAGCAGCTGCCAAGGCAAACAGGATCATGGGGTGCATTAAAAGAGGTTTAGATACACATGATGAGAGCATTATACTGCCTCTGTACAAATCCCTGGTTAGACCGCACATGGAGTACGGTGTACAGTTTTGGCCACCGGTGCTCAGGAAAGAAATAATGGAACTAGAGCGAGTACAAAGGAGGGCAACCAAATTAATAAAGGGGATTGGGAAACTACAATGCCAAGAGAGATTAGCAAAATTAGGATTATTTAGTCTAGAAAAAAGACGACTGAGGGGCGATCTAATAACCATGTATAAGTATATAAGGGGACAAAACAAATTTTTCTCCGAGGATCTGTTTATACCAAGGAAGGTGACAGTCACAAGGGGGCATTCTCTGCGTCTGGAGGTGAAGGTTTTTTCACCAACACAGAAGAGAATTCTTTACTGTTAGGGCAGTGAGAATCTGGAATTCCTTGCCTGAAGAGGTGGTGATGGTAAACTCAGTCGAGGGGTTCAAGAGAGGCCTGGAAGTTGACGGAATATAGGATGAATTGGATGGACAAATGTCTTTTTTCGTCCTTGCTAACTTTGTTACTATGATACTAAAAAACATGTTGCAAGAATAAAGCCTAAATATTATACTCATTGTCTCTTGTCATACTACCAGCAGCAGAGCCCAAGATATACCACATCCTCCTATGGGCTACCCTCTACTATGGGCCAGGTCAGAGTTTTTAAAAAATTTTATACTTGGACTTTGCATGGTGTGCACTGATGCATCGTTAGGGAAAGGCCATAAGGGGAGTTGCTCTGTTCACAAAAAAAAACAGTAGCAGTGGCGTCACTAGCTGTTACGTCTCTGTTGTCGGGTGTCTCAGGACCAGGGGTTTCTTCCCTGTCCCTAACGCTAGGGGCACCCTAGCTTGCCCTGTTCCCTGGAATACTTCTGATGGTGAAGACGCCAGGGCCACATACCTAGCCTCTAGAATCTGTCCTCAGCCCGTACCCTCCTCCTAGCCAGGGAAGAGTGGAGTACTAGTGTACTGTCATACACCAACCAGACTAACAAGGTAATACAAACAAGGATAAAGGAAAATACCAATCATACAAATATACACACAAATAACAGAGGTAAACATCGGGGAGTGGAGAATGGGGTGAAACCAAAGTGGGAGAAGAAAGGGAATTAGCACACACTCAAAACCAAGCAACAGTCACAGACAAATCCACCAAACGCCTTCTCCAATAACAGCCACCAACAACCTTGAGCCATGCAGCATAAGCCAGCTCTGTTAATGATTGCTAGACATGGCCCAGATTATATAGGAGATGGGAGTGGCTAACAGTGCACGGCTGAGCCTTAATGCAGGAAAGCTTCCAGGAGCTCTCAACTGAGCAGAATAAGCCCTGCACTGCTAAAAGAAACAACATGTTTAATATGAGGTGAAGTGCTTCTAATCAGTGCAGGAGTAGGAGTAGCCAGACACTCTGGGTTTCTGGCTCCTCTCTGTTGTGGTAAATCCATGACACTAGCACTGAAGATCCAATGCACATGACTCCTGTTCTTCTGGCTGAGTGCCCTGGATCTCCATTGAACTGTATTCAAGTCTATATGTAACACCCCTTAAGCTGCCTCCATGGGCAGGGTGTTTAGTAGTTCTCACTAGAGTTGAGCGAAACGGGTCGAAAAAATTCAAAAGTCGCCAACTTTTGGCAAAGTCGGGTTTCATGAAACGAAACCCGACCCTAGGATGAGGTCGGCCACGAGGTCGGCGACTTACGCGCCAAAGTCACTGTGTGTGCAGTGCAAGGGGAGGCTATATAGTGGTGTATCAGTGGTGTTGGTTGTTGGGCTGCCTTCTAAGGCTTCCTGACATTCCTGCATTGCTGTTTACCCACTGCTCCGCAAACTGCTTTTTTAAAAGCAATCCCAATTTTTTTTTTTTGTCCTGCTGAGAAGAAAAAAAAACTGCTTCTGCTGCTAGCAATTTGGCCTGCACAACACACCAGTCACTGTGTGTGCAGTGCAAGGGGAGGCTATATAGTGGTGTATCAGTGGTGTTGGTTGTTGGGCTGCCTTCTAAGGCTTCCTGACATTCCTGCATTGCTGTTTACCCACTGCTCCGCAAACTGCTTTTTTAAAAGCAATCCAATCTCCCTTATCCTCTAGTCACTTTTGTCACAGCTGTGCCATCGAGCCTGGCTGTCACATAGCGCTCAGATATTCATTGGGCCTCACACAATCCAAAAGTGTCCAGTGTTCAAAAGTGTGTGCAGAGATTCAAAATCTCCCTTATCCTCTAGTCACTTTTGTCACAGCTGTGCCATCGAGCCTGTCACATAGCGCTCAGATATCAGTGGGACTCACACAATCCAAAAGTGTCCACTGTCCACAAGTGTGTGCAGAAATTCAAAATCTCCCTTATCCTCTAGTCACTTTTGTCACAGCTGTGCCATCGAGCCTGTCACATAGCGCTCAGATATCAGTGGGCCTCACACAATCCAAAAGTGTCCAGTGTCCAAAAGTGTGTGCAGAGATTCAAAATCTCCCTTATCCTCTAGTCACTTTTGTCACAGCTGTGCCATCGAGCCTGTCACATAGCGCTCAGATATTCATTGGGCCTCACACAATCCAAAAGTGTCCAGTGTCCAAAAGTGTGTGCAGAGATTCAAAATCTCCCTTATCCTCTAGTCACTTTTGTCACAGCTGTGCCATCGAACCTGTCACATAGCGCTCAGATATCAGTGGGCCTCACACAATCCAAAAGTGTCCACTGTCCACAAGTGTGTGCAGAAATTCAAAATCTCCCTTATCCTCTAGTCACTTTTGTCACAGCTGTGCCATCGAGCCTGTCACATAGCGCTCAGATATTCATTGGGCCTCACACAATCCAAAAGTGTCCAGTGTTCAAAAGTGTGTGCAGAGATTCAAAATCTCCCTTATCCTCTAGTCACTTTTGTCACAGCTGTGCCATCGAGCCTGTCACATAGCGCTCAGATATCAGTGGGCCTCACACAATCCAAAAGTGTCCACTGTCCACAAGTGTGTGCAGAAATTCAAAATCTCCCTTATCCTTTAGTCACTTTTGTCACAGCTGTGCCATCGAGCCTGTCACATAGCGCTCAGATATCAGTGGGCCTCACACAATCCAAAAGTGTCCAGTGTCCAAAAGTGTGTGCAGAGATTCAAAATCTCCCTTATCCTCTAGTCACTTTTGTCACAGCTGTGCCATCGAGCCTGTCACATAGCGCTCAGATATTCATTGGGCCTCACACAATCCAAAAGTGTCCAGTGTCCAAAAGTGTGTGCAGAGATTCAAAATCTCCCTTATCCTCTAGTCACTTTTGTCACAGCTGTGCCATCGAGCCTGTCACATAGCGCTCAGATATCAGTGGGCCTCACACAATCCAAAAGTGTCCACTGTCCACAAGTGTGTGCAGAAATTCAAAATCTCCCTTATCCTCTAGTCACTTTTGTCACAGCTGTGCCATCGAGCCTATCACATAGCGCTCAGATATTCATTGGGCCTCACACAATCCAAAAGTGTCCAGTGTCCAAAAGTGTGTGCAGAGATTCAAAATCTCCCTTATCCTCTAGTCACTTTTGTCACAGCTGTGCCATCGAGCCTGTCACATAGCGCTCAGATATCAGTGGGCCTCACACAATCCAAAAGTGTCCACTGTCCACAAGTGTGTGCAGAAATTCAAAATCTCCCTTATCCTCTAGTCACTTTTGCCACAGCTGTGCCATCGAGCCTGTCACATAGCGCTCAGATATTCATTGGGCCTCACACAATCCAAAAGTGTCCAGTGTCCAAAAGTGTGTGCAGAGATTCAAAATCTCCCTTATCCTCTAGTCACTTTTGTCACAGCTGTGCCATTGAGCCTGTGACATAGCGCTCAGGTATCAGTGGGCCTCACACAATCCAAAAGTGTCCAGTGTCCAAAAGTGTGTGCAGAAATTCAAAATCTCCCTTATCCTCTAGTCACTTTTGTCACTGCTGTGCCATCGAGCCTGTCACATAGCGCTCAGATATCAGTGGGCCTCACACAATCCAAAAGTGTCCAGTGTCCAAAAGTGTGTGCAGAGATTCAAAATCTCCCTTATCCTCTAGTCACTTTTGTCACAGCTGTGCCATCGAGCCTGTCACATAGCGCTCAGATATTCATTGGGCCTCACACAATCCAAAAGTGTCCAGTGTCCAAAAGTGTGTGCAGAGATTCAAAATCTCCCTTATCCTCTAGTCACTTTTGTCACAGCTGTGCCATCGAGCCTGTCACATAGCGCTCAGATATCAGTGGGCCTCACACAATCCAAAAGTGTCCAGTGTCCAAAAGTGTGTGCAGAGATAATAATAATAATAATAAATTTTATTTTTATAGCGCCGACATATTCCGCAGCACTTTACATTTCAGAGGGGATTTGTACAGACAATAGACATTACAGCATAACAATAATCACATACAGTAGATTATAACAAATACCAAGAGGAGTGAGGGCCCTGCTCGCAAGCTTACAGTCTATGAGGAAAGAGGGAGACACGAAAGGTGGGTGGTAACAGTTACCCTGATTGTATGGACCAGTCATAATGTTAAGTGTGTAACAGTACAGACACAGAGGGCTAATGGAGGCATAAAGCATGTGGGAACATGATGCGGGGAACCTGGTTATGGTAAAATTTTTGGCTCTGCCACACAGGGATAGATTAGGTTAATGTGTTGGGGTGGTAGGCCAGTCTGAATAAATGCGTTTTCAGGACACGCTTAAAATTGTGGGTATTGGGGACTAATCGTATTGACCTGGGAAGTGCATTCCAAAGAATTGGCGCGGCACGTGTAAAGTCTTGGAGACGGGAGTGGGAGGTTCTGACTATTGAGGATGCTAATCTCAGGTCATCAGCAGAACGGAGGGTGCGGGTAGGGTGGTATACTGAAACAAGGGAGGAGATGTAGGGTGGTGCTGAGCCATGGAGGGCTTTGTGAGTGAGGGTAATAAGTTTATACTGAATTCTGGAGTGGATGGGTAGCCAGTGTAATGACTGGCACAAGGTAGAGGCATCGGTGTAACGATTGGTGAGGAATATGATCCTGGCTGCAGCATTCAAGACAGATTGGAGGGGGGAGAGTTTGGTAAGAGGGAGACCGATTAGAAGAGAGTTACAATAGTCGAGACGAGAATGAATAAGAGAAACAGTAAGAGTTTTTGCAGAGTCAAAGGTAAGAAAAGGTCGAATTCTAGAAATGTTTTTGAGGTGCAGATGACAAGAGCGAGCCAGTGATCGAATGTGGGGGGCAAAGGAAAGCTCGGAATCAAGTATGACCCCAAGACAGCGGGCCTGTTGCTGGGGAGTAATAGTGGAACCACACACAGAAATGGCAATGTCGGGTATAGGTACATTAGTAGAGGGAGGAAACACCAGGAGTTCAGTCTTTGACAGGTTCAGTTTCAGATATAGTGAGGACATGATATTAGACACAGCGTTTAGACAATCGCCGGTGTTTTCTAGAAAGGCTGGCGTGATGTCAGGAGAAGAAGCGTATAATTGGGTGTCATCAGCATAGAGATGGTACTGGAAATCAAATCTACTGATTGTTTGACCAATAGGGGCAGTGTACAAGGAGAAGAGGAGGGGACCTAGAACCGATCCTTGGGGGACCCCAACAGTAAGGGGAAGATGAGAGGAGGAGGAACTGGCAAAAGATACAGTAAAGGAGCGGTCGGAGAGATAGGAGGAGAACCAGGAGAGAACGGTATCCTTGAGGCCAATGGAACGGAGCATAGTGAGGAGGAGCTGATGATCCACAGTGTCGAATGCTGCAGAGAGATCCAAGAGAATTAGCATGGAGTAGTGACCATTTGATTTAGCTGTTAGCAGATTATTAGAGACTTTAGTGAGGGCAGTTTCAGTGGAGTGTAAAGAGCGGAAACCGGATTGGAGAGGGTCGAGAAGAGAGTTTTCTGACAGATAGCGGATAAGACGGGAGTGGACCAGGCGTTCCAGGAGTTTAGAGATGAAGGGAAGATTAGAGACAGGTCTATAGTTAGCGGCACAGTTTTGGTCGAGGGATGGTTTTTTAAGTAGTGGATGTATGATGGCATGCTTAAATGAGAAGGGAAAAATACCAGAAGAGATTCAAAATCTCCCTTATCCTCTAGTCACTTTTGTCACAGCTGTGCCATTGAGCCTGTCACATAGCGCTCAGATATTCATTGGGCCTCACACAATCCAAAAGTGTCCAGTGTCCAAAAGTGTGTGCAGAGATTCAAAATCTCCCTTATCCTCTAGTCACTTTTGTCACAGCTGTGCCATCGAGCCTGTCACATAGCGCTCAGATATCAGTGGGCCTCACACAATCCAAAAGTGTCCAGTGTCCAAAAGTGTGTGCAGAGATTCAAAATCTCCCTTATCCTCTAGTCACTTTTGTCACAGCTGTGCCATCGAGCATGTCACATAGCGCTCAGATATTCATTGGGCCTCACACAATCCAAAAGTGTCCAGTGTCCAAAAGTGTGTGCAGAGATTCAAAATCTCCCTTATCCTCTAGTCACTTTTGTCACAGCTGTGCCATCGAGCCTGTCACATAGCGCTCAGATATCAGTGGGCCTCACACAATCCAAAAGTGTCCACTGTCCACAAGTGTGTTCAGAAATTCAAAATCTCCCTTATCCTCTAGTCACTTTTGTCACAGCTGTGCCATCGAGCCTGTCACATAGCGCTCAGATATTCATTGGGCCTCACACAATCCAAAAGTGTCCAGTGTCCAAAAGTGTGTGCAGAGATTCAAAATCTCCCTTATCCTCTAGTCACTTTTGTCACAGGCAGCTGTGCCATCGAGCCTGTCACATAGCGCTCAGATATCAGTGGGCCTCACACAATCCACAAGTGTCCACTGTCCACAAGTGTGTGCAGAAATTCTAAAACTCCCCTGTCCTATAGACACCTTGTACCTTGTTTTACATTACTATATAGTTTGTTGGATTTTGTCTACATTTCTACCAAAAATGAGGAAGGCTGGTGGAAGAGGCCGTGGAATTGGGCGGGGGTTGGCAGCTGGTAATGATGGTGTTGGTGGTGGATCTGATGGTAGTGGCAAGAGCAAAATAGGACCGAATGCAGGAGGTGCTGACCCTGCGTCATCATCTGGCTACATAAGGCCTCGAACGCTTAGTTTTCTAGGAGTTGGCAAACCGCTTTTAAAGGCAGAGCATCAGGAAAAAGTTTTGTCTTACATTGCTGACTCAGCCTCCAGCTCTATCGCCTCCTCTTCTTCAGTTGTAAAAAGTAAAAGCACTGAGTCGTCATTGGAGTGTACAGAGCCAGATTCTGACCCTGATGAGACTCAGGTGACCCTTCCCGCACACTATACCACCATACACGGTGACACAGAGGAAGGTGCACATGACATAGAAGAGGAGGTGATGGATGACCCAGTTGTTGACCCAGATTGGCATCCATTGGAGGAAGAGGGTGCTGCTTCCAATAGCTCAGATGAGGAGCATCCACAGCAGACATCGACATCGCAACAGCTGTTATCTGGCAGGCCCGGAGCACTCCAAAGACAGGTTCCAAACATCAAAAGAGTTGCTGGACAGCTTGTCCAGAGGGTCAAAAGATCACAGCGTGCTAGGCCGCAAAATGTCTGCCAAAGTAGGAAGAGTGCAGTGCCGAGTACTTGAAGAGACAAACTGAGTCATGGCTGGGCAGTGTACATCTTGAGGCAGGCAAGGTAGTTAGTGATAACGGCCGTAATTTTGTGGCAGCCATAGCCCTTTCAAAACTCAGCCACATACCTTGCTTGGCTCACACCTTGAACCTGGTGGTGCAGTGCTTCCTCAAAAATTATCCGGAGTTAACAGCCCTGCTCCAGAAGGTGCGAAGACTGTGCGCGCACATCCGCCGGTCGCCTGTACACTCCGTTCGTATGCAGAAGCTGCAGCGATTGCTCCACCTTCCCAACCACCGCCTCATTATCGACATTGCAACAAGGTGGAACTCCACCCTGCACATGGTGGAGCGGCTGTGCGAGCAGAGGCAGGCCATAATGCATTTGTGGGAGGATACACGGCCAGGCACTTTGAGAGCAGACATGGAGTTGACAGGTGTGCAGTGGTCTAAGCTGAAAGACCTTTGTAAAGTGCTTCAGTGTTTTGAGGAATGCACACGGCTGGTAAGCGCAGATGATGCCATCCTAAGCATGAGCATCCCACTTATGCGTCTGCTCATGCAAACTTTGATGCACCTTAAGGAGCAGGCGTCTGCAGCCAATGTTGATGAGGAGGAAGAGGAGGAGGGAATCCTTGATGACATTCAGCCATTGTCTGCTCAGGGACCTCTCCTGGACGAGGTGGAGGAAGAAGAGGAGGAGGATGATGGGGATGATTACTTAGGGGAGGAGGATGCATCTCGTGGGGCAAGTGAAAATGTTGGCGTGGCAAGGTCTGGTACAGGGTTTGTGCGTGACTGGAGGGATGTGGATTTGCCAGAAAGTGCTCCTCCAAACAGCACTCGCAGTGCATCATTGACACCGGGAACATTGGCCCACATGTCAGATTATGCCTTGCGGATACTAAAAAGGGACCCCTGCATTGCCAAAATGATGAACGATGACGACTACTGGTTGGCCAGCATCCTGGATCCACGCTATAAAGGCAAATTACAAAACGTCATGCCACAGCAGTACCTTGACCTAATATTGGCTAATAAACAAGCAACTCTGGTAAATCGGTTGCTTGAGGCATTCCCAGCACACAGCAGCGGTGATGGTTCTCACACGAGCCGTACGGGCCGGGGGCAGCTTGGCAGAGGTGTTCATGGTGCACACAGCAGAAGTGGCGTTGGAGACAGGGGTTTCATGACAATGTTGTGGACTGATTTTTCAAATACCGCTCACACAACTGGTAATACTGCATCGATGGAAAGTGACAGGAGACAGCAGTTGTCAACTATGGTTACAAACTACTTTTCCTCCCATATCGATGTTCTCCCACACAGGTCATTCCCCTTTGACTATTGGGCCGCTAAACTGGACACCTGGCCTGAATTGGCACAATATGCCTTACAGGAGCTCGCTTGCCCAGCTGCAAGTGTGCTATCGGAAAGAGTCTTCAGTGCAGCTGGATCAATCCTGACAGAAAAAAGGACCCGTCTGTCAACCCAAAATGTGGATGATCTAACCTTCATTAAAATGAACCACGCATGGGTTTCCAAGGATTTTGTCCCACCTTCCCCTGATGACACATAGGGTGACAGAAAAATGGCTTGCTTTGGTCCACCTCTTCCTGGTACTTCACCTATTACGCCTTTTGCTTCAGTGAATGTCCAACATCAACATATGCCACTTTCTAAAACTCCCTAACTGTGCTGCCTCCCCCCCCATGGCCGGGGTCACCACCTACCGCACGACACCGTGCGAGTGCCGTTGCCCTCGACAGGTGGGTAGGCCGACTCTTGGGCGCGGGCACTGGCACAGGGTCCCTCATAGTGCAATCAAGTGTCTCTGACGGTGGTGGTGCACACCCGCCGTCAGACACACCGCTGTACTATGAGGGGCCCAGTGCCAGTACCGACGCCCACGAGTGGGCCCCCCTTGCTTGGGCAGGGCCCCAGCATTTGCAATCTTTACCTCTCCCTGCTCCTCCGCTGTGTAATCTGGGCCGTCAAATCCATACTGTGCCTGACACCGTCTGAGCCTGCCTCCTGAGACATATATTTTGAAAGTGTACGCTATCCATACATGTTATCCAGGGATACGGTACCCTTTCTAACCTTTGTGCAATCACGTGCAATCCATACTGGGCCTAACACCGTCTGAGCCTGCCTCCTGAGACATATATTTTGAATGTGTACGCTATCCATACATGTTATCCAGGGATACGGTACCCTTTCTAACCTTTGTGCAATCACGTGCAATCCATACTGGGCCTAACACCGTCTGAGCCTGCCTTATGCTGTATAGACATATATTTTGAATGTGTACGCTATCCATACATGTTATCCAGGGATACGGTACCCTTTCTAACCTTTGTGCAATCACGTGCAATCCATACTGGGCCTAACACCGTCTGAGCCTGCCTCCTGAGACATATATTTTGAATGTGTACGCTATCCATACATGTTATCCAGGGATACGGTACCCTTTCTAACCTTTGTGCAATCACGTGCAATCCATACTGGGCCTAACACCATCTGAGCCTGCCTCATGCTGTATAGACATATATTTTGAATGTGTACGCTATCCATACATGTTATCCAGGGATACGGTACCCTTTCTAACCTTTGTGCAATCACGTGCAATCCATACTGGGCCTAACACCGTCTGAGCCTGCCTCCTGAGACATATATTTTGAATGTGTACGCTATCCATACATGTTATCCAGGGATACGGTACCCTTTCTAACCTTTGTGCAATCACGTGCAATCCATACTGGGCCTAACACCGTCTGAGCCTGCCTCATGCTGTATAGACATATATTTTGAATGTGTACGCTATCCATACATGTTATCCAGGGATACGGTAACCTTTCTAACCTTTGTGCAATCACGTGCAATCCATACTGGGCCTAACACCGTCTGAGCCTGCCTCCTGAGACATATATTTTGAATGTGTACGCTATCCATACATGTTATCCAGGGATACGGTACCCTTTCTAACCTTTGTGCAATCACGTGCAATCCATACTGGGCCTAACACCGTCTGAGCCTGCCTCCTGAGACATATATTTTGAATGTGTACGCTATCCATACATGTTATCCAGGGATACGGTACCCTTTCTAACCTTTGTGCAATCATGTGCAATCCATACTGGGCCTAACACCGTCTGAGCCTGCCTCATGCTGTATAGACATATATTTTGAATGTGTACGCTATCCATACATGTTATCCAGGGATACGGTACCCTTTCTAACCTTTGTGCAATCACGTGCAATCCATACTGGGCCTAACACCGTCTGAGCCTGCCTCCTGAAACATATATTTTGAATGTGTACGCTATCCATACATGTTATCTGGGGATACGGTACCCTTTCTCACCTTTGTGCAATCACGTGTAATCCATACTGGGCGTGAGAACGGCTGGCGAGCTTTTAAGCAAGCTACAGCACCTGTCCAGACAAGTACAGGGATTCCCTAGTGAGGAGACTTATTTGATTGTTTTCAATGTTGGGACAGCAATTTTTGGGGAGCACTATACTCTGGAGAATGATAGATGGGGCCCACCATACACTGGAACATTCCAAAGGTGGACATCAGACACTGGAGCAGCATTTACAGGGCCCATTATACACTAGAGCATTAGAAATGGGGCCCATTATGTTTGGAGCATTATTTGGGCCCATAAGACAGTGGAGCTTCATCCATGGGGACCAACATATACTGTAGCATTATGTGGAGCTCATCATATACTGTTTCAAACATTATATGGGACCAATGATTCTGTATGGAGAAATAGATGGGCCTCGTCATGAGATGTAAAAAGTGAGGTATTTTTCATTGTACTATACCGCAATTTCTCTGCCGTATCGGAGCATGATGAGTTGTGGTATGTGTTAAAGGGGCGCTCTTTCGCCCAGGGCACATGAAAACCTGCAGCCAGCCCTCCCCCCCCCACAACTTTAGCCAAATAACCCCCATTTTTCAGTGCGTAACTTGTATTATGAAGTTAATTAAGGTTGACAAGCTTAAGTAAGAAGAATTGATGCTTTTGGCATTCAAATGGGCACTGTAGGTGTGTTTCCTGTCCTCCTCTCACTGCCGACTTTTATTCCCCATTGACTTACATTGGGTTTCGTGTTTCGGGACGACCCCGACTTTTCCCTATAATCGGACGATCTTGCTCGACCCGACTTTTGGAAAAGTCGGGTTTCACGAAACGAAACGCGACCCTAAAAAACCAAAAGTTGCTCAACTCTAGTTCTCACCTTAGTATGGCACAGTGCCTCCACCTGAATCTTGCTGGGTGCTGTAGTGGGATGCAGGAGGGTCTTACTCTTCTGCCAGGGGTTGACTCGGGAAACCCCTGTCCACACTCTGTATACACTCACAAGAGATGAGGTTGGAACAATTAACAGGTTTATTTAAAAAGTGGATAAATGATGAATCTAGGAAGGTTGATAGCAAGTAACAATAAAACAGTTAGTATTACACAATCTACAAATAAAAAATGCAATATAGGGCTTTGTAGTTAACCTGAATGTTAATGATGACAATTCCCCATTAAATTACAATAATCACACTCCTAACTAATATTGATTAAACTATAAATGGCTGCAGCAATGGAAACAACTGAGTTCAATGTTGGGGCCTGTAATGTATAATAATTAGATCTGTCTCTTTAAGCAAGCCAGACTTATGGGACTTGGGGGGTGGAGACAAGAGGGATGAGAAGGGAAGTTTCACTTTCACTTCTGTGTAGCATGGTAATGCAACTGTTATGCTGTGTGCTGGAGGACGAAGAATAAAACATATCTAAAGTTTAATACCTTGAATTCGTCATAACGTGTGGATATTACAACTGGCGACGAGGATGGGATATAATCACCTACTGCTGTGAGTACGGACTCTATTTTACCGCTTCACACGCCAGCACCACTGAGAGACTCTATCATGGCTGACTACTTGCACACATTCCCACAATTTGATATGACTGATGTCATTAATCTCTCCCATAACTGGAGAAAATGGCTAAACAGATTTGAGAATTTCCTAGAAGCCATGGACATAAAGGAGGAGAAAAGAAAGAGCTTTGCTCCTGCATTGTGCAGGCACAGGAGTCTATGACATATACAGTACGTTACCTGCAGCAGAAACAGACACATACAGCAACTGCACTAAAGCTCTCACTGGCTATTTCAACCCCAAACAGAATATCAGATATGAAAGATATAAATTCAGGATTGCCAAGCAGCTTCCAGAAGAGTCCATAAACACTTATGTCACACGGCTGAAAGAGTTAGCACATGGATGTGCCTTTACAGATGTAGATGATGAAATCCTAACTCAAATAATTGTCACCTGCTCATCTAATAACCTAAGGCGTAAGGCTCTGCAGCAGGATATCTCTCTACATGATTTGCTCAAAATGGCCCGTGCTATAGAAATAGCAGATCATCAGGCTACCGTAATGGAGAATGGGGATAAATTACATGTGCATAATCTCAAACAGAAAAATTTACCAGACAAACAAGCCCAGAAACAGAAGAAATGTTATAGATGTGGACAGGATTTCCCTCACCACCAGAACAAATGTCCAGCTATGGGACAAACCTGCAGTAAATGTGGAAAAGGGAATCATTTTGCAGCTGTTTGCAAATCAGCGCACTACAAGCCTCCGCTGCCTATGACAAAATCTGCAGAGGTAAAAGTGATAAATCAGGACACAGAAGAAATGTCTGCGACTGAGAACTATGTGTTCACTACCTCTGTCACTGGTTCAGTACAGTCTCCCTGTGTTACACTCTCAATCTGCAACACTGACATTACCTTTACAATAGATACAGGAGCTTCAGTGGATATCATAGATGGCACTACATATGAACAATTGAAAACAAGGCCAGTCTTACAACAAGTGCAGACTAAAATCTTTCCTTATGGATCTAAAACACCTCTAGCTATAATGGGACAATTTGATGCTGAAATTAGATATAAAGAAAACAGGCAGAAAACCACTTTCCACACATTACAAGGATCGGGAGGATGTCTTCTCAGCTATCACACTGCCTTGGAGCTAGGGCTCATCCAGGTTATTCATACCATAACTGACCCTGCGGATATGGATGTACAAACTATGGTGAACAGCTTTCCCTCCCTATTTAGTGGTTTGGGAAAACTAAAGGACTCTCAAGTACACCTTCATGTGGATGACAATGTTCGTCCAGTAGCCCAGCCTCACAGGTGTATTCCATTTCACCTGAGACAGAAGGTAGAAAAGGAACTCCAATTGCTCATGGATGAGGACGATATTGAAACTGTTACTGGTCCCACTCCGTGGGTCTCTCCACTTGTGGTAGTTCCAAAACCAAAGACTCCTGATCAAGTGAGACTGTGTGTTGACATGCGCCTGCCCAACACCGCTATACAGAGGGAAAGACATATCTCACCTACGATTGATGACATTATTCATTTATTAAATGGAGCCACCGTCTTCGCAAAGCTCGACCTCAATAAGGGATATCATCAATTAGAACTGAGTCCAGAGTCCCGATACTTGACCACATTTTCCACCCATGTGGGCCTCAGAAGATACAAAAGATTGACTTTTGGAGTCTGCTCAGCAGCAGAAATTTTTCAGGATGCAATAAGGAGTGTCATTCAACACATCCCAAATGCCTTTAATTACAGTGATGACATATTGGTTTTTGGTAAAACTCAAGCTGAGCATAATCGTGCTCTATATGCTATCTTCGAATGTCTGCTTTCTGCTGGACTCACTTTAAACAAAGAGAAGTGCGAGTTTGACAAGGGTTCATTAGAATTCTATGGTCACATCTTCTCTGCAAAAGGAGTACAACCAGACCCCAAGAAAGTGGAAGCTATCAGAACAGCCTCAATTCCACAGGATGCCAGTGAAGTGCGTTCTTTCCTTGGAATGGCAAGTTACTGTGCTAGATATATTCCGAATTTTTCAACAATCAGCAATCCACTACGGGAACTTACAAAACAAAGTTGTATTTTTCAATGGTCTCAAGACTGTCAGGCCTCTTTTGAAACAATTAAAAATGAACTCTGCTCGACAACCACTATGGCTTATTTTGATCCAGCTCTTCGAACTGAACTAATTGTGGACGCCAGTCCCGTGGGACTGGGTGCTATTCTAGCGCAGTACAAGGATAACAATCAAAATCCTCACATCATTTCTTATGCAAGTAAGAGCTTAACAAACACTGAAAGAAAATATTCTCAACCTGAAAAAGAAAGCTTGGCAGTTGTCTGGGGATGTGAACACTTTCACTTATTTCTCTATGGAGCTCCCTTCACCATTGTCACAGATCATCAAGCACTTCTTACAATTTTTGGAAATCCCAGAGCTAAAATGCCTGCACGAATTGAACGATGGGGCCTACGTCTACAGGACTACAACTATAAAATTGTTCACAAACCTGGAAAATACAGCAATCCGGCTGATTATCTTTCAAGACATCCTACTAATGATGATATACCTGTGCATTCCTCCATTGAAGAATACCTACGTTTTGTTACAGATCATGCTGTGCCAAAAGCACTTTCTCTTGATCAATTTATAAATGAAACAACAAAAGACAAGACACTCTGTGCCCTAATACAAATCATCCAAAATCGAAGGTGGCATGAAATTCAAAAGGAAAAATTTCCTGATTCTGAGATTGATCTGAAAGAGTTAAAACTATTCTCAAACGTACGTGAGGAATTATCAGTCACTGAAGAACACCTCATTCTTCGAGGTACCAAACTAGTTGTACCTAAGACTTTGCGTAACTTAGTCATACAGATAGCACATGAAGGTCATTTAGGAATTGTTGGCACAAAGAAGTTACTCAGAGAAAAAGTGTGGTTCCCAAATATGGATCACTTGGTGGAAGAAAAGATTAGACGCTGTTCTACTTGTCAATTAATCACTCCTTCATCAAACTTAGAGCCATTACAAATGTCTCCGTTACCCACTGCTGTCTGGGAGGAAGTGGCAGTCGATATATATGGACCATTGCCAAATGGCCAATACATTCTCGTAACAATTGATGAATATTCTCGATACCCTGTCATTTCATTTATCTCTTCAACATCTGCTAATAATGTCATACCAGAGCTGGACGACATTTTCTCGGCATATGGTATTCCAAGAGTGGTCAAAACAGACAATGGACCTCCATTCAATGGACATGTGTTTACACAATTTTCTGAATACTTGGGATTCAATCACAGGAAAATCACACCTTGCTGGCCGCAAGCCAATGGAATTGTGGCACGTTTTATGCGTACTCTGGGGAAATGTATCAAGGCAGCGAGTCTGGAGCACATCCCACTGAAACAGTCATTATACAAATTCATGCGTAATTACCGCAATACGCCACACTCCACTACTAATGCTGCTCCAGCTCATTTAATGTTCAGCAGAACCCTGCGTATACGTCTCCCTGATGTGACCAGCCATCCCCGACCGAGTGACTCCTCAGTGAGATCCACAGATTTCTCCAACAAACAAGCCATGAAACGTTATGCAGACAGAAGGCGAAGGACACAGTCAAGTGCCATCGAAAGAGGGGATGTCGTGGTGGTACGTCAAAGACCAACCAACAAGACCTCACCTGTATATGGTCCTGCAAAATATTATGTTACTAAAAGGAAAGGCAGCATGATCACAGCTGAACGAGATGGACACTCCATAACGCGATATTCTTCATATTTTAAAGTCATACCGCAGAATGATGCCAATGAACTCTCTTTGGTGGAAGATTTGGCATCCGTTGGTGGAGAGGACCAACAAGAGGTAGCTGGTCCATCAATAATGAACCCTCTCAATGAGCCCAGACGTTATCCTACACGAGAGAGAAGAGCTCCATCGAGGCTTATTGAAGAAGTGTAACTACAGTTTTGTTGTTTTGTTTTTTTTTTTGTTTGTTTCTCTGGTTTTTGAATTGAACAAATAAGACAAAACGGACATATGATTTCTTTGGACGTTTTCATGTTGTTGCATTTATCAGTAATATGGGTTATTTATAGTAAAAAAAAAAAAAAAGGGGATGATGTAATGTATAATAATTAGATCTGTCTCTTTAACCCCTTCACGACCTTTGACGCCACGTAGGCGTCATGAAAAGTCATGCCAGAACGACCCATGACGCCTATGTGGCGTCATGACTTTAAAGCCCCCCTGCGGGTCGGGTGACCTAGGTCACTGAAAGGTCACCCGACCCGTAGATACAAGGGGCTTTGTTCTTCGCCACAGGGGGCGTGGCTTCGCCCCCACGTGGCTACGATCGCTCTGATTGGCTGTTAAAAGTGAAACAGCCAATCAGAGCGATAGTAATATTTCATCAATGAAAATTGATGAAATATTACAATCCAGCCATGGCCGATGCTGCTGTAGCATCGGACATGGCTGGAGACACCGATTCCACCCCCCCCACCGGCGATCGCGCCCCCCCCGCAACTGAATGACAGCGGCGATCTGCCGCCGCTGTCATCATCTGCCCCCCTCCCATTCCCTCTGCTCCCCGCCAGCTTCCGATAACCCCCTCACCCCATCTCACCTCCGCCGGCACCTTCTAAGTCCCCCTGTCGCTCCCGGTGTCCGGCGGGTCCGGTTCATGGGCGCCGCCATCTTGAAAATGGCGGGCGCCAGCTGCAGATTCCATTCTTTCATTTTGATCACTCTCACAGTGATCAAAATGAAAGAAAAAGTAAATAAACCCCCCGATCATTACCCCCATAGGTAGGCACAACTAATAAAGTAAAGAAAATATTTTTATTTTTATTTTTCCATTAGGGTTAGGGTTAGGGTTGAAAAGAGGGTTAGGGTTAGTGTTGAAAAGAGGGTTAGGGTTAGGGTTGGAAAGAGGGTTAGGGTTAGGGTTGAAAAGAGGGTTAGGGTTAGGGTTGGAAAGAGGGTTAGGGTTGGAAAGAGGGTTAGGGTTGGAAAGAGAGTTAGGGTTGGAAAGAGGGTTAGGGTTGGAAAGAGGGTTAGGGTTAGGGTTCGAAAGAGGGTTAGGGTTAGGATTGGAAAGAGGGTTAGGGTTGGAAAGAGGGTTAGGGTTGGAAAGAGGGTTAGGGTTGAATTAGGGTTAGGGTTGGAATTAGGGTTAGGGTTGGAATTAGGATTAGAATTAGGGTTAGGGTTGGAATTAGGGTTAGCGTTGGAATTAGGGTTAGGCTTGTGGTTAGGGATGTGTTAGGGTTAGGGCTGTGGCTAGGGGTGTTGGGGTTAGGGTTGGAGTTATAATTGAGGGGTTTCCACTGTTTAGGCACATCAGGGGGTCTCCAAACGCGACATGGTGCAACCATTGATTCCAGCCAATTTTGCGTTCAAAAAGTCAAACGGTGCACCCTCCCTTCCAAGCCCTGACATGTGCCCAAACAGTGGTTTACCCCAACATATGGGGTATCAGCGTACTCAGGAAAAATTGCACAACAACTTTTGGGGACTAATTTCCCGTGTTATCCTTGGGAAAATAAAAAATTGGGGGCTAAAAAATTATTTTTGTGGAAAAAAAAGAATTTTTCATTTTCACGTCTCTGCATTATAAACTTCTGTGAAGCACTTGGGGGTTCAAAGTGCTCACAACACATCTTACATACGTTCCTTGGAAGGTCTAGTTTCCAAAATGGGGTCACTTGTGGGGGGTTTCCACTGTTTAGGCACATCAGGGGCTCTGCAAACGTAATTACGACCGCAGACTATTCCATCAAAGTCTGCATTTCAAAACGTCACTACTTCCATTCCGAGCCCTGACGTGTGCCCAAACAATGGTTCCCCCCACATATGGGGTACCAGCGTACTCATGACAAACTGGACAACAACTTTTGGGGTCCAATTTCTCCTGTTACCCTTGTGAAAATAAAAAATTGAGAGCTAAAAAATCATTTTTTGAGGAAAAAAAAATTATTTTTTATTTTCATGGCTCTGCGTTATAATCTTCTGTGAAGCAGTTGGGGGTTTGGTGTGCTCACTACACATCTAGGCAACTTCCTTATGGGGTCTAGTTTCCAAAATGGGGTCACTTGTGGGGGGGTTTCAACAGTTTAGGTACATCAAGGGCTCTGCAAATGTAACATGACGCCCGCAGACCATGCCATCAAAGTCAGCATTTCAAAATATCACTACTTCCATTCCGAGCCCTGATGTGTACCCATACAGTGGTTTTCCCCCCACATATGGGGTATCAGCGTACTCAGGACAAACTGTACAACAACTTTCGGGGTCCAATTTCTCCTGTTACCCTTGTGAAAATAAAAAATTGAGAGCTAAAAAATCATTTTTTGAGGAAAAAAAAATTATTTTTTATTTTCATGGCTCTGCGTTATAATCTTCTGTGAAGCACTTGGGGGTTCAGTGTGCTCACCACACATTTAGGCAACTTCCTTATGGGGTCTAGTTTCCAAAATGGGGTCACTTGTGGGGGGTTTCCACAGTTTAGGTACATCAAGGGCTCTGCAAATGTAACATGATGCCCGCAGACCATGCCATCAAAGTCAGCATTTCAAAATGTCACTACTTCCCTTCCGAGCCCTGACGTGTGCCCAAACAGTGGTTCCCCCCCACATATGGGGTACCAGCATACTCAGGACAAACTGTACAACAACTTTTGGGGTCCAATTCATCCTGTTACTGTTGTGAAAAAAAATTGCGGGCTAAAAATCTTTTTTTTTTTGAGGAAAAAAAATGATTTTTTATTTTCACGGCTCTGCGTTATAAACTTCTGTGAAGCACTTGGGGGTTCAAGGTGATCACCACACATCTAGATAAGTTCCTTGGGGGGTCTAGTTTCCAAAATGAGGTCACATGCCGGGGGTTTATACTGTTTAGGCAAACAGGAGCTCTGCAAATGTAACATGACACCCTCAGACCATGCCATCAAAGTCAGCATTTCAAAATTTCACTACCTCCCTGCTGAGCCCCGACGTGTGCCCAAACAGTTGTCCCCCCCACATATGGGGTACCAGTGTACTCAGGACTAACTGTACAACAACTTTTGGGGTCCAATTTATCCTGGTACCCCTGTGAAAATAAAAAATTGCGGACTAAAAATATTTTTTTTAAGAAAAAAAAATATTTTTTATTTTCACGGCTCTGCGTTATAAACTTCTGTGAAGCACCTGGGGGTTCAAAGTCCTCACTATGCATCTAGATAAGTTCCTTAGGGGGTCTAGTTTCCATACTGGGGTCATTTGTGGGGGAGCTCCAAAGTTTAGGCACACAGGGGCTCTCCAAACACGACATGGTGTCCGGTAACGATTGGAGCTAATTTTCATTTCAAAAAGTCAAATGGCACTCCTTCCCTTCTGAGCCCTGCCGTGCGCCCAAACAGTGGTTCCCCCCCACATATGGGGTACCAGCGTACTCAGGACAAACTGGACAACAACTTTTGTGGTCCAATTTCTCCTGTTACCCTTGTGAAAATAAAAAATAGCGTGCTAAAAAATCTTTTTTGAGGAAAAAAAATGATTTTTTATTTTCACTGCTCTACGTTATAAACTTTTGTGAAGCACTTGGGGGTTCAAAGTGCTCCCTACACATCTAGATAAGTTCCTTAAGGGGTCTAGTTTCCAAAATGGTGTCACTTCTGGGGGAGCTCCAATGTTTAGGCACACAGGGGCTCTCCAAACGCGACATGGTGTCCGATAGCGATTGGAGCGAATTTTCCATTCAAAAAGTCAAATAGCGCTCCTTCACTTACGGACCCTGCCGTGCGCCCAAACAGTGGTTTATGACCACATATAAGGTATCTGTGCACTCAGGAGAAATTGTCCAACACATTTTAGGATCCATTTTATCCTGTTGCCCATGTGAAAATGAAAAAACTGAGACCAAAAGAAAATTTTTGTGAAAAAAAAGTACTTTTTTTTTTTACCGATCAATTTGTGAAGCACCTGGGGGGTTCAAAGTGATCACTATGCATGTAGATAAGTTCCTTGGGGGGTCTAGTTTCCAAAATGGGGTCACTTGTGGGGAAGCTCCAGTGCTTAGGCGCACAGCGACTCTCCAAACGCGACATGGCAAGCGCTAAATATTCCAGCATATTTTCCATTCAAAAAGTCAAATGTGCTCCTTCCCTTCCGAGCCCTGCCGTGCGCCCAAACAGTGGTTTATGACCACATATGAGGTATCAGTGTACTCAGGAGAAATTGCCCAACAAATTTTAGGATCCATTTTATCCTGTAGCCCATGTGAAAATGAAAAAAATTAATGATAAAAGAAAATTTGTGGTGCAAAAAATAAAATGTCCATTTTTTCCTTCCACGTTGCTTTAGTTCCTGTGAAGCACCTGAAGGGTTAATAATCTCCTAGAATGTAGTTTTGAGTAGCTTGAGGAGTGCAGTTTTTAGAATGGTGTCACTTTGGGGTATTTTCTGCCATATAGACCCCTCACAGTGACTTCAAATGTGAGGTGGTCCCTAAAAAAAATGGTTTTGTAAATATTGTTGTAAAAATGAGAAATCGCTGGTCAAATTTTAACCCTTATAAGTTCCTAACAAAAAAAAAAAATTTTTTTCCAAAATTGTGCTGATGTAAAGTAGACATGTGGGAAATGTTATTTAGTAACTATTTTGTGTCACATCACTCTCTGGTTTAACAGAATAAAAATTCAAAATTTGAAAATTGCGAAATTTTCAAAATTTTCGACAAATTTCTGTTTTTTTCACAAATAAACGCAAAAATTATCGACCTAAGTTTACCACTAACATGAAGCCCAATATGTCATGAAAAAACAATCTCAGAATCGCTAAGATGCGTTGAAGTGTTCCAGAGTTATTACCTCATAAAGGGACACTGGTCAGAATTGCAAAAAATGGCCAGGTCATTAAGGTCAAAATAGGCTGGGTCATGAAGGGGTTAAGCAAGCCA
This sequence comes from Dendrobates tinctorius, assembly GCF_039654945.1. Taxonomy (NCBI): domain Eukaryota; kingdom Metazoa; phylum Chordata; class Amphibia; order Anura; family Dendrobatidae; genus Dendrobates; species Dendrobates tinctorius. The sequence continues at coordinate 27,872,664 of NW_027361689.1, read as the reverse complement.
GACTTATGGGACTTGGGGGGTGGAGACAAGAGGGATGAGAAGGGAAGTTTCACTTTCACTTCTGTGTAGCATGGGAATGCAACTGTTATGCTGTGTGCTGGATGACGAAGAATAAAACATATCTAAAGTTTAATACCTTGAATTCGTCATAACGTGTGGATATTATAGGGCCCAGTTGCCGCAGTTGATGGTTCGCTGGCAGAGTCCATTGGTGCGGCTGGTTCTATTATAACTCCAAATGTGTTGAAATTGTCCCCAGTGGAACCACAATTCCCAGAAAGCTACTCACTCCTTGATGCGGCAGTTCTGCAGTCACACAGGGTTTCAACCTGAAGCTTTAGGATTCAGTTGCTTAGGGATTCAAGTCAGAGTTCTTTTCCTTGATGGGAAGCCAAGAGGAGTTGGACAACCCTGGGCAACCTGACTGGCCTATAATTTCCAGGTTCACTTTTAGAGCCCTTTTTGAATATTGCTACCACATTTACTATGTACCAGTCCTGTGGAACAGACCCCGTCGCTATAGAGTCTCTAAATAGAAGAAATAATGGTTTATCTATTACATTACTTAGTTCTCTTAGTACTCGTGGGTGTATGCCATCCAGACCTGTAGATTTATCTATTTTAATCTTATTTAGCCGGTTTCGCAACTCTTCTTGGGTTACATTGGTGACCCTTAATATAGGGTTTTCTTTGTCTCTCGGCATGTCACCTAACATTTCATTTTCCACCGTGAGTACCATGGAGAAGAAGATGTTTAGTTATTAGCTTTTTCCTCGTCATCTACAACCATTCTTTCCCCCCAATGTTTTAAGGGGTCTACACTTTCACTTATAATTTTTTTACTCTTGAAATAGTTGAAGAAAAGTTTGGGATTAGTTTTACTCTCTTTAGCAATGTGCTTCTCTGGTTCCTTTTTGGCAGCTTTAATTAGTATTTTAGATAAAGTATTTTTCAACCTATAGTTTTTTAGAGCTTCAATGGTGCCATCCTGCTTTAGTAGTTTAAATGCTTTCTTTTTACTGTTAATTGTCTCTCTTACTTCTTTGTTTAGCCACATTGAGTTTTTCCTATTTCCTGTCCTTTTATTCCCACATGGTATAAACGGCTTACATTGTCTATTTAGGATTTTCTTAAACATTTCCCATTTATTATCTGTATTCTTATTTCTGAGGACTTTGTCCCAGTCAACCAGATTAAGGGCATCTTTAAGCTGGTCAAACTTTGCTTTCCTAAAGTTCAGTGTTTTTGTGACTCTCTGACAAGTCCCCCTAGCGAAAGACAAGTGAAACTGTACAATATTGTGGTCGCTATTTCCTACATGCCCGATGACCTGCAGATTTGTTATTAGATAGTATTAGGTCTAAAAGTGCTGCTCCTCTGGTTGGATTCTGCACCAATTGTGAAAGATAATTTTTCTTTGATCATGATCTAAATCATGATGCCTGAGGAAGGAGTAAAACCTACTCCAAAATGCAATGCATGAATAAAGCACTGACGAGAGCCAACAGCTCGAAACACCGTGTCTGCAAATTGAGATTCTGATTTGGCTTGTATCCTAAGTCATACTACAAGACTCGTTAAAGGGTTGATTGTGACTTGTAGGATCGCTACTACCAATAGGTGGCGCTGTAGAGTAAAAGTCCTCTTTCTTTCTGAAGAGGCAATTTGCATATTATTTTCCCAGAGGAGCATTGCACGGCGAATAAGTCTCCTTACCTTGACAAGCCACAGCTGGCATGTCACTCTCCGCAAGGAGAAACCTTACTTCTTAGACCCTAGTCCAGAGCCTCTCACCTTGCCAAATCAGATCACATACTTTGCACTGACGAGAGCCAACAGCTCGAAACACCGTGTCTGCAAATTGAGATTCTGATTTGGCTTGTATCCAAAGTCATACTACAAGACTTGTTAAAGGGTTGATTGTGACTTGTAGGATCGCTACTACCAATAGGTGGCGCTGTAGAGTAAAAGTCCTCTTTCTTTCTGAAGAGGCAATTTGCATATTATTTTCCCAGAGGAGCATTGCACGGCGAATAAGTCTCCTTACCTTGACAAGCCACAGCTGGCATGTCACTCTCCGCAAGGAGAAACCTTACTTCTTAGACCCTAGTCCAGAGCCTCTCACCTTGCCAAATCAGATCTCATACTTTGCACTGACGAGAGCCAACAGCTCGAAACACCGTATCTGCAAATTGAGATTCTGATTTGGCTTGTATCCTAAGTCATACTACAAGACTCGTTAAAGGGTTGATTGTGACTTGTAGGATCGCTACTACCAATAGGTGGCGCTGTAGAGTAAAAGTCCTCTTTCTTTCTGAAGAGGCAATTTGCATATTATTTTCCCAGAGGAGCATTGCACGGCGAATAAGTCTCCTTACCTTGACAAGCCACAGCTGGCATGTCACTCTCCGCAAGGAGAAACCTTACTTCTTAGACCCTAGTCCAGAGCCTCTCACCTTGCCAAATCAGATCTCATACTTTGCACTGACGAGAGCCAACAGCTCGAAACACCGTGTCTGCAAATTGAGATTCTGATTTGGCTTGTATCCTAAGTCATACTACAAGACTTGTTAAAGGGTTGATTGTGACTTGTAGGATCGCTACTACCAATAGGTGGCGCTGTAGAGTAAAAGTCCTCTTTCTTTCTGAAGAGGCAATTTGCATATTATTTTCCCAGAGGAGCATTGCACGGCGAATAAGTCTCCTTACCTTGACAAGCCACAGCTGGCATGTCACTCTCCGCAAGGAGAAACCTTACTTCTTAGACCCTAGTCCAGAGCCTCTCACCTTGCCAAATCAGATCTCATACTTTGCACTGACGAGAGCCAACAGCTCGAAACACCGTGTCTGCAAATTGAGATTCTGATTTGGCTTGTATCCTAAGTCATACTACAAGACTCGTTAAAGGGTTGATTGTGACTTGTAGGATCGCTACTACCAATAGGTGGCGCTGTAGAGTAAAAGTCCTCTTTCTTTCTGAAGAGGCAATTTGCATATTATTTTCCCAGAGGAGCATTGCACGGCGAATAAGTCTCCTTACCTTGACAAGCCACAGCTGGCATATCACTCTCCGCAAGGAGAAACCTTACTTCTTAGACCCTAGTCCAGAGCCTCTCACCTTGCCAAATCAGATCTCATACTTTGCACTGACGAGAGCCAACAGCTCGAAACACCGTGTCTGCAAATTGAGATTCTGATTTGGCTTGTATCCTAAGTCATACTACAAGACTTGTTAAAGGGTTGATTGTGACTTGTAGGATCGCTACTACCAATAGGTGGCGCTGTAGAGTAAAAGTCCTCTTTCTTTCTGAAGAGGCAATTTGCATATTATTTTCCCAGAGGAGCATTGCACGGCGAATAAGTCTCCTTACCTTGACAAGCCACAGCTGGCATGTCACTCTCCGCAAGGAGAAACCTTACTTCTTAGACCCTAGTCCAGAGCCTCTCACCTTGCCAAATCAGATCTCATACTTTGCACTGACGAGAGCCAACAGCTCGAAACACCGTGTCTGCAAATTGAGATTCTGATTTGGCTTGTATCCTAAGTCATACTACAAGACTTGTTAAAGGGTTGATTGTGACTTGTAGGATCGCTACTACCAATAGGTGGCGCTGTAGAGTAAAAGTCCTCTTTCTTTCTGAAGAGGCAATTTGCATATTATTTTCCCAGAGGAGCATTGCACGGTGAATAAGTCTCCTTACCTTGACAAGCCACAGCTGGCATGTCACTCTCCGCAAGGAGAAACCTTACTTCTTAGACCCTAGTCCAGAGCCTCTCACCGTGCCAAATCAGATCTCATACTTTGCACTGACGAGAGCCAACAGCTCGAAACACCGTGTCTGCAAATTGAGATTCTGATTTGGCTTGTATCCTAAGTCATACTACAAGACTTGTTAAAGGGTTGATTGTGACTTGTAGGATCGCTACTACCAATAGGTGGAGCTGTAGAGTAAAAGTCCTCTTTCTTTCTGAAGAGGCAATTTGCATATTATTTTCCCAGAGGAGCATTGCACGGCGAATAAGTCTCCTTACCTTGACAAGCCACAGCTGGCATGTCACTCTCCGCAAGGAGAAACCTTACTTCTTAGACCCTAGTCCAGAGCCTCTCACCTTGCCAAATCAGATCTCATACTTTGCACTGACGAGAGCCAACAGCTCGAAACACCGTGTCTGCAAATTGAGATTCTGATTTGGCTTGTATCCTAAGTCATACTACAAGACTCGTTAAAGGGTTGATTGTGACTTGTAGGATTGCTACTACCAATAGGTGGCGCTGTAGAGTAAAAGTCCTCTTTCTTTCTGAAGAGGTAATTTGCATATTATTTTCCCAGAGGAGCATTGCACGGCGAATAAGTCTCCTTACCTTGACAAGCCACAGCTGGCATGTCACTCTCCGCAAGTAGAAACCTTACTTCTTAGACCCTAGTCCAGAGCCTCTCACCTTGCCAAATCAGATCTCATACTTTGCACTGACGAGAGCCAACAGCTCGAAACACCGTGTCTGCAAATTGAGATTCTGATTTGGCTTGTATCCTAAGTCATACTACAAGACTCGTTAAAGGGTTGATTGTGACTTGTAGGATCGCTACTACCAATAGGTGGCGCTGTAGAGTAAAAGTCCTCTTTCTTTCTGAAGAGGCAATTTGCATATGAATAAAGCCTAACTTTTATTATTATTTAATTCACTTATAGAGCACTATCAATTCCACAGCACTTTACAGACATCATTATCACTGTCCCCGTTGGGGGTCACAATCTAAATTCCCTATCACTATGTCTTTGGATTGTGAGAGGAAACCGGAAAACCCACGCAAGCACAGGGACAAAATGCAAACTCCTTGAAGATGTTGTCCTTGATGGGATAAAACCTAGGACCCCAGTGCTGCAAAGCATTAGTGTTAACCAATCAGTCATTTATGCCCATTATCTCTCTTCATCCTCTCTTCATCCAACAGTCAGGATTTACCGCTTCCTTCTACCCTCTATTTACCGTGTCAAACACCCAAAGGGTGTGAGTGCAGCTGTAAGGTACTAGCAGGACAGCGGGATCCAGTCACGAGCAGGAGGCAGAACAAGAGTTAACGGCGGGTATTTTATGAAGAGATTAATCGTCAATCGATACTCCACACAGGGAGATCGCAGAAACACAATGATACAAGTACAGGAAAGAAGAACAATCTAGAAGTAACGTTAATAATGATCAATAAAGAAATGGATCAACTTATCAGTCTGTAGCTCCCGGACGATAAGGGTTGCACAATCCCACGATGTCGACGCAGGTGACAAGAGAAGTCTCTGAAGCGATCCCGGATGAAGTTGATGCAATGTCTCTTGAACGAAACGGTGGTTCCTGGCTTTTCCAGACACGAGCTTCCTGTCCTGGTAAACGGTGTTGTACAGGGAATAGAAGACGGTACAACAAGTGGACCACAAAGTTCCGGAGAGGAGGCCGCAGAGGGGCCTACGGAGTCAGTGTGTTGCGCGTGGTCCATTTGCCAAAGATTGTCAGGTACTGTGAGGGGTGCTGTCCAGTCAGAGCTCTCAGGTATGGAAGTCTGCCGGGAGCTCGGCTTTATCTGAATGCAGGCTGTGCGCACAGAAATGGTTAAGCCACGGCGTAAGTCTGCTGATTGGCGTGGCACAGTGAAGACAGAGTCAACCTTCTCCTTTAGTGTTCTCTGTTTTCCTGCCAGAAGACCCCCTTTCGCGTGCTCAGCTCCTTTTATCCCTACCCTGCCCCCTGAAGTCAGGTGCCAAGGTCTTCTTCGGTCAGAAAGTGCTTGCCCCCTGAACAATGGTGACAACCCAGATGGTTCCAGCCCAGACACACAAGAAGCTTCCCCAGCCCAGTCCATTTCCCTACACAATGGCCAGAGCAGCCAGGTTATAGACCATTTTTTCACTGAGTTGTGCTACACACAACCCACCCAGGTGAGCGACCAATTTTTCCATCTGTTGTCAGCGGTGATACTAAGGGAGCACGGCTTTATCTCTAGCCCATAGTAAGGAAACATAAGGGGGGGAGGCCGCTGCTCCAAATTCCTATACTGTATTCTAAGTAACATTCTCTGAATTTGCTTAAGGGCAATTATCCAAAACTCTGAAAAAAAACTTAGGCTTACGAGCCAAGAAGACAGAATGACCCAGATGCATGTTTATTATACAAACTGTATATATAAGTATCTCTCTACTCCTTACCGTACATAATTTACAAGAATAAATGGGATATTGTTTGTGATATTTTACAAAGCTATCATCTTTTACATTCTACACAGAGATAGCGTATATCACCCACTGTGAGAGTCTCCGTGTCAGAGGCATGAAAAAAAAAAAAAGCAATGACAAAAACAATGAGTAATCCCAGTGGCATCATTTGCAGAGTAATTGGCAGATATTATTTACATTATGTACGTACACTTTATGCATAATGCAGACTTCTCTTTAAGTTTGTGGTGTCTTGGTGAGCAGGTGAATGCGAGAAAGACATATAATGCAAATATTCAGACTTTTATGTAGACCAGCATTGAACCATGATTGATATTTCACTGTGATCTCAACTCCAAAACCTGAGCAGCTTAATCATACTGACTCATGCTTTCTTCATGTCTAACGATCATTAATTTCTAAGATAAATATGGCTGGGGAATGTTTGTCCTCGGTGAATCGAATACCCCTGTCTGTCTCCCAACTCTGATATCCACTGTGTGAACCGGGAGTCTCTTCTGTGCCTCTAGTCATCCTCAGTGTTTTCTTCTTTTCGAGAAGACAATGGTGCACCAACTGCAACACGTAATTAATCTTGTGCCACTGGCTCCCTGAGGAGAGCCTGTTAACCCCAACACAAAAGATGAAAGTATTTTATCCTCGGAGTGACCCTCCTGACCTCTGCCACCTTCTTCATGCCCTGTCTCATCCCATACCTTATTGAAGAATAGGGTTTAGTCAGGATCATCCTACAATTGTGATGGTCGGAATTGACTCTTTACATCAGGTTCTAGAGTTCTGATTCCAGTTCTCTTATCTATGCAAAGAAAAGAATTTAGTAGCAAATATTGCAATGTAAGTGAATGATACAGCGATAGCATAGCTATGGCCATGACTATAGAGAGTGCATATACAAAAAAAGGTGCACACTCTATCGTGCTACAGCTTGTCAATGTGAATTATATGAAATAGGAATAGCAATACAGCTTTCGAATACTAGGAAAAAATGAGACGCTTTGCACATAATTTGGCCAAATCATGCCTGACAATCAACCAACGTCAAGGTGGTCTCAAAAGACTGATGGGTCCCTATCTACAGGGTGGGCCATTTGTATGGATACACCTAAATAAAATGGGAATGGTTGGTGATATCAACTTCCTGTTTGTGGCACATTAGTATATGGGATAGGGGAAACTTTTCAAGATGGGTAGAGACCATGGCGGCCATTTTGAAGTTGGCCATTTTGGATCCAACTTTATTTTTTTCAATGGGAAAAGGGTCAAGTGATTTCTATATATAGACACACTGCACTGGTGAAATCCTAGTCTTTTGATGCTGTTTCTAGCTGAAAGATGGATCTTATTAGCAAAGAGAACTTCATGCTTAATCTGGATTAGTCTTTGAAGATGGCTCATGCCTTTACTGTGGCTTGACAAGAGCAAAGAAGAAGAGAAAGACGGAGACGACGTTGTCAGTATTGGCAACACCCCATTGGCGAAGTCCAAGGGAGCCGTGGAGCCTACCACTCATTGTAAGCTGAGCTGTGTGAAAACCCGGATAAATTTTTTGATTACACAAGACACCAATACTTACAGCCTGTTGTCCAGGATGGCATCAGCAGGACCGGAGCAGCAGGACCAGAGCAGTAGAACCACAGCAGAAGGATCGAATCAGCAGACTGTCTACAAGGAATAGGAAAAAAAATTAGTACAGAGTAAAGACTGCAGAGACAGACAGACATTTTCAAAACTTCCATACTTACATATCAGGCTGATGCTTACATCCACAGAGGCCAGAGAGTAATGGCCTTACAGTGTACACACTCCCTTTTATAGGGCTGGCAACTGGCAGGTGGTGTATCACTTCCAGGCCAAACCCATTAAAAGCACACATGCGTATCGAACAGTAATGTGTCGTTTTGACGCACTCCATCCGCAATCATGCTCATGTGGGTCGCCCTCCCAGGGCTGTGGGGTACTCGGTACCGGGCCGGTCTCTCAGAGGGGAATGTCACAGCAGCGGTGACCCGGTCTGTGGCCCTGGGCATCCATGTAAAAGGGATTAAGTGATGGAATAAAGTTTATGAGTGAATGATTCGTGACGCCACCTGTGGTGTTCAGCAATGAAGATGTTAAGCCGACGCTGCAGACAGATCCCCTGGGACAGATGGTGTGGTGCAGCTATGATGTTGTTGCCCTCTACAGGTAGGGCAGTAATCTCAGGGCAGTGAGGATAGGTGTTGAGGAAGAGGGTGCAGTGTCTGGCACAGAGATGTAGCAGTGCTGACGGGGTTGCAGGAAGAAGGCAAGGACACAACAGGGTGCAGTTTCATTACCTTTACTTTGCTTGGCAAATGCAGTCCAGGGTCCAGATTACAGATGGCACAGGAGCTGGTTAGCCTGGAAGCAACTTAGGAATCTCTCTGTCAGAAGGGTTGTGTAGTCTCCTTCCTAGCGCTTAGTTTTAGGTACTTGCAGTACTGTGTTACACTGAAGTTCTACTTGCTTATTCTCTTTAGAACTCCCTCGTATGGCAGACAGCTGTAGCCTTCCGCTTCTGGCTCACACGTCGCTGTTGTGCCTCCAAGTCTTATGTGGGAATAGAGCATTTACAGCTTCCTATTCCTCCGGTTTCTGTTGCAGGTCCATCAGTGTCCATGCAGCCTTGGAGACCGGGCCCCAGATCATGCGCTATAGCTAGAAATGAGCACTCAACTCTGCTCAATCTTCCAGCTCCTCTCCTTACGTCCACACACGTTGCCCTCCTCACACGAACTCCCAATTTCCCCTTCCTGGCTCCCAGTAGTAGCTCTTCCCCCAATTTTGGTTCAGAGCTCCCTCTGCTGGCCTGGAATGAGAACTGTGTTGTGTGTTGTGATTAACTGACAGAGAGACCCTTCATTGCTTCCAAGCATGACATCACATTCACTAGGAGGATGGTAATGCCACTGTGGCGACCATACTCCTGGGGGCGCCACACATGCGTATAGTGACGCATAATTGACACCTCCAAAAATGCAACATGTTGCGTTTGTCGGACTCTTCCGCACACCACGAAAAGGCGTATGTGTATGCAAATGCATGCAAACTGATGCAAATGCATGTCCCTGCGTACACCATCTATAATAATAAATGCCCTAACCAGCTTCCGGTTGTAACAACTTCCGTCCAGTTGTAACCGGTGACGTCACCACACACACACGCACATGTTAACCCTCAACACACCACACCGCCTCAACACACACTCCTCTCACCTTTCACCTCCACTCATGTCCACTCACTCTTTCACTCCACATACGTTCCTTTCTCTCACTCCGTTTCTCATACTCACACCGTCATCGTCGCTGCCCCGACATCTTCCTCCGCCGCCGCGATCCAGGATCCAGACGTTCTCCAGGCCACCGACATGTTCTTGCGGGACGCCATCTTGGATGTCGTGAAATCCCGCGAGATTCAAGATGGCGTCGCCGCAACAATATGTCGCTGGCGTGGACGACATCGTGATCCAAAAAGATGGCGTCGGCGAAATCTCGCGAGATTACGCCGAGGCCATTTTGGATCCCGATGTCGCCCATGCCAGCGACATGTTGTTGCGGCGATGCCATCTTGAATATCGCGGGACTTCACGACATCAAAGATGGCGTCCCGCAAGAATATGTTGCTGGCGTGGGCGACATCGGGATCCAAAATGGCGTCGGCGTAATCTCGCGAGATTTCGCCGACGCCATCTTTTTGGATCCCGATGTCGTCCACGTCAGCGACATGTTGTTGCGGCGACGCTATCTTGAATATCGCGGGATTTCACGAAATCCAAGATGGCGTCCCGCAAGAACATGTCGGCGGCCTGGAGAACGTCTGGATCCTGGATCGCGGCAGCGGAGGAAGATGTCGGGGCAGCGACGATGACGGTGTGAGTATGAGAAACGGAGTGAGAGAAAGGAACGTATGTGGAGTGAAAGAGTGAGTGGACATGAGTGGAGGTGAAAGGTGAGAGGAGTGTGTGTTGAGGCGGTGTGGTGTGTTGAGGGTTAACATGGCAAGAGGTGTTAACGACGTCGGCGAAATCTCGCGAGATTTCGCCGACGCCATCTTGCATTCGTGAAATTGCGTCATTTACCTCACGCCGACTTGCTGTGCGGACGCTTGGCATTGCCTGTACCACCATAACTGCTGCTGCCTTGGTCCTATGCCTGTTTACTGCCGGTGTCTAATTACTGGACCAATTTGCCTGTACCGCCATAACTACTGCTGCCTTGCTCCTCTGCCGGTGTCTAATTACAGGACCAATTTGCCTATACGGCCATAACTACTGCCTTTGTCCTCTGCCGGTGTCTAATTACTGGACCAATTTGCCTATACTGCCATAACTACTGCTGCCTTTGTCCTCTGCCAGTGTCTAATTACAGGGCCAATTTGCCTCTATTGCCATAACTACTGCTGCTTTGGTCATCTGCCTGTTTACTGCCGGTGTCTAATTACAAGGCCAATTTGCCTCTACCGCCATAACTACTGCTGCCTTGCTCCTCTGCCGGTGTCTAATTACAAGGCCAATTTGCCTCTACCGCCATAACTACTGCTGCCTTGCTCCTCTGCCGGTGTCTAATTACAGGGCTAATTTGCCTCTACCGCCATAACTACTGCTGCCTTGCTCCTCTGCCGGTGTCTAATTACAGGGCCAATTTGCCTCTACCGCCATAACTACTGCTGCCTTGCTCCTCTGCCGGTGTCTAATTACAGGGCTAATTTGCCTCTACCGCCATAACTACTGCTGCCTTGCTCCTCTGCCGGTGTCTAATTACAGGGCCAATTTGCCTCTACCGCCATAACTACTGCTGCCTTGCTCCTCTGCCGGTGTCTAATTACAGGGCTAATTTGCCTCTACCGCCATAACTACTGCTACCTTGCTCCTCTGCCGGTGTCTAATTACAGGGCCAATTTGCCTCTACCACCATAACTACTGCTGCCTTGCTCCTCTGCCGGTGTCTAATTACAGGGCCAATTTGCCTCTACCGCCATAACTACTGCTGCATTGCTCCTCTGCTGGTGTCTAATTACAGGGCCAATTTGCCAATACCGCCATAACTACTGCTGCCTTGCTCCTCTGCCGGTGTCTAATTACAGGGCCAATTTGCCTCTACCGCCATAAGTACTGCTGCCTTGCTCCTCTGACTGTTCACTGCCTGTGTCTAATTACAGGGCCAATTTGCCTCTACCGCCATAACTACTGCTGCCTTGCTCCTCTGCCAGTGTCTAATTACAGGGCCAATTTGCCTCTACCGCCATAACTACTGCTGCCTTGCTCCTCTGCCGGTGTCTAATTACAGGGCCAATTTGCCTCTACCGCCATAACTACTTCTGCCTTGCTCCTCTGCCGGTGTCTAATTACAGGGCCAATTTGCCTCTACCGCCATAACTACTGCTGCCTTGCTCCTCTGCCGGTGTCTAATTACAGGGCCAGTTTGCCTCTACCGCCATAACTACTGCTGCCTTGCTCCTCTGCCGGTGTCTAATTACAGGGCCAATTTGCCTCTACCGCCATAACTACTTCTGCCTTGCTCCTCTGCCGGTGTCTAACTACAGGGCCAATTTGCCACTACCACTTCATAACTACTGCTGGGCAATTACAGGGTCAATTAGTATCTGTTTACTCTACAATACTCCAGGACGCCTTCTTCACTGCCAGATAACTGCCAAATAGACTCCTTTACCTGTGCCAACATGAGTCATAACAAAAAGTATGCCAATGCCAGTGAAAGGAAAGCAGCTTTAGCACTACGACAAAAACAATGCCGTGCTAATAAGACTCCTGAGGAAAAACACCATCGCCTTGAGAAGATTAAGGCTTATAAACGCCGTCGCCTCACACACGAATCCCCTAACTCTAAATCCATAAGATTGGCTGAAGAAGCCTCTGCACGCCGTCAACGCCAACAACAGACGGCCTCTTCCTCATCATTATTATTAGACTCACAACAGGATGCTTCCACATCAGCATGTGGAACAATTTACTGCTACACTTCATCCCATATGCCGTTCACTGACATAACTAATCAGCAATCTGTTTCTGCCCTATCAATACCACCATTCAATACCGATGCACAGTATGCCAATGCCAGTGAAAGGAAAGCAGCTTTAGCACTACGACAAAAACAACGCCGTGCTAATGAGACTCCTGAGGAAAAACAGCATCGACTTGACAAGATTAAGGCTTATAAACGCCGTCGTCTCACACACGAATCCCCTAACTCTAAATCTATTACATTGGCTGAAGAAGCCTCTACACGCCATCACCGCCAACAACAGACGACTTCTTCCTCATCATTATTAGTAGACTCACAACAGGATGCTTCCACATCAGCATGTGGAACAAGTTACTACCACACTTCATCCTATATGCCGTTCACTGACATAACTAATCAGCAATCTGTTTCTTCCCTATCAATACCACCATTAGTCAATACCAACGCACAGTTTCTTCACATACAAGCTGCAGTTAGCCCGCAGAAAGTGCAACCAAGACAAATATACGTTGGTCTCAAAACTAGGCGCACCCCATCGGTTGGACATGCACTTCTACTACAACCTCACATTTTCACTAATGATGAAAATAGTATTACCGAACACAGCTGTGGTGACATGACCCATGTATGTGAGCATTGCGAAGCTTTGCATTTTGTAGCAGAGATACCTTCTGATAACAACTTTACGCTCTGCTGTCAGAAGGGTAAAGTCCATGTACCCATACTACAATATCCTGATGTCTTTACACGTTTGCTGAAAGGGCAAAGTGAATTTAGCAAAAATTTCATGGATAATATTCGAAGTATTAACAGTTCCTTTGCTTTTGCCTCCATGGGTGCAAATATTTCACCACCTCCTGGATATGGCCCATACTGTTTCCGCATACATGGCCAGATCTATCATAGAACTGAAACACTACATCCCTCAGATGACCAGCAACGTGCATTTGCCCAACTTTACATTCTCGATACCACTACCGCAAACGAACAACGCTTACGATGTAAAGAAAATCAAAAATGTCATCCTACATTGATGAACATTATTGCCCTTCAAATCCAAACTATTAATCCTTTTGTGGAAGCTTATCAAATGTTACGTGATGTGGAAGAACAAGAAAAAATTAAATCTCTACAAAACGGAACTGTCATGCCAAACATCACTATGGCTATTAAACAAGATCGTACTCAAGACCCTCAACGCTACAATAATCCCACTGTCAGTGAAGTAGCAGTTGTGTTTCAAAATGACAATGGTGAGCCACTAATGTCCACTCGCAGGATTTCAGAATACTCAAGATGGCATGGCCGCAAGAACATGTCGCCGGCGTGGACAATGTCGGGATCCAGGATGGCGCCGGCGGAAGAAGATGTCGGGGATCGTGGAGCAGCGACGATGACGGTGTGAGTATGAGAGACGGAGTGAGAGAAAGGGTCGTATGTGGAGTGAAAGAGTGAATGGACGTGAGTGGAGATGGTGAAAGGTGAGAGGAGTGTGTGTTGAGGCGGTGTGGTGTGTTGAGGAGGTGTGTGTGTATTGAGGGTTAACATGGCAAGAGGTGTGTCACTATCCTCTCGATGCGATAACATCGGGCCTTAATCTACTATAATAAATGCGCTAAGCAGCTTCCGGGTTGTAAAAACTTCCGTCCAGTTGTAACTGGTGACGTCACAGCACACCTCTTGCCATGTTAACCCTCAACACACCACTCCTCAACATACACTCCTCTCACCTTTCACTATCTCCACTAATGTCCACTCACAGGATTTCAGAATACTCAAGATGGCATGGCCGCAAGAACATGTCGCCGGCGTGGACAACGTCGGGATCCAGGATGGCGCCGGCGGAAGAAGATGTCGGGGATCATGGAGCAGCGACAATGACAGTGTGAGTATGAGAGACGGAGTGAGAGAAAGGGTCGTATGTGGAGTGAAAGAGTGAGTGGATGTGAGTGGAGATGGTGAAAGGTGAGAGGAGTGTGTGTTGAGGAGGTGTGTGTGTATTGAGGGTTAACATGGCAAGAGGTGTGACACTATCCTCTCGATGCGCTAGCATCGGGCCTTAATCTAGTGTTAAATATATGTATGCATGACGCATGCGGATGAAATGCGCCACAAAGGCGGAAATGTGAAACCAGCCTAGGAGAGGTAATCATATAAATAGGCACCCATCAGTCTTTTGAGACCACCTTGACATTGGTCGATGGGCAGGCATGTTTTGGCCAAATTATGCGCAAAGTGTCTAATTTTTTCCAAGTATTCAAAAGTCATATTGCTATTCATATTTCAAATATTTCACATTGACATGCTGTAGCACAACAGAGTGCAACTTTTTTCATATATTGTATATGGAGGTAGCTGCTCCTAGTTTGCACCTATTCACACTAGTTTGGATGTGCCAGTCAGTTTTTTGTTATTTATAGGGAGTGCATAGGCAGTAGACGCACTGGACCAAGTACAAGATCGGGCCCAAAAAGTTTTTTTACCTTATAAGAATCAGTAATATTAAAACTATTAGGATTGCTACTTCCTATAGGTGGCACTAGAGTTCTAGTTGTCTTCCTCTGAAGAGACAATTTGCATATTCTCCAGAGGAGCATTGCAGCTTAAAAGTCTCCTCATCACGGCATGCTTAACATGTCACTCTCTGCAAGGAGAAACGTTATCCCTTGGATCCCGGTCAGACGCCACTCACCTAGCCAAATCAGATCTCAAGCTTTGCACTGATGAGGGACAGTACCCCGAAACAATGGCTGCAAATTGAGCTTCTGGATTTGGCTTTTTTCCTAAGTCATGTGACAAGGCTCATTAAAGGTTTGATATTGCCTTTTAGGATTGCTGCTTTCTATAGGTTGCACTAGAGTTCTAGTCCTCGTCCTCTCTGAAGAGACAATATTAATATTACAAATGGCACATAATTAAGCATGTTGGCACCATGACAGATTGGAATTGGCATCAAAGAGCTTCAATTTATGCCTCTGACTGTAGAATAGCAGAGGTGTAGTTAAGAACTTCTAGTCTACAGTGCATCATGTCATGGAGCCCCCATGTGCGATTTATAATACAGGTCTCAAACGGGGCTTAGGGCCATTTGGGCTCCTCAGGAAACAGGGCCTTCAACTTTTTCACCCTTTATAGTTAAGATCTTGACTGAAATGTCAGCAAGTCATGTCACTTTGCTTTAGTTCATCTGGTTAAAGGGTTAAAGGATGCTTCATGGTGGGTGCCATTGTTATAGTTTTTTTTTAAAGGTTAATTTAAACTCCGCAATGTGCAGTGATAAACGACTGCCAACATATTGTTCAAGAGGGGGCAGACTGTAGGGGCATCATACTGTTTGGAGGACTGTGCTGACATCATATTATGTGAGGGTTGTGGGAGATCAACGTAATTGTATATGAAAGCTGTGGAGAATCATACTGAATGTGGGGACTGTGGTGGGGATCACACCACTGGTGGACACAGACAGAAGAGGGCCCCTGTGCAATGAACAGTAAATGGGCCACTTGCTGTCAAATAGTTCATCATTATCATAACAATAATTTTTATTTATATAGTGCCAACATATTCTGCAGCGCTTTACAATCCCAAGGTTCATTCATATACACCTGTCATAAGTAACATAGTTAAAGATGATACAATAATGAAAGCAAAAATAATGACGACCCTGCTCGTAAGAGCTTATAATCTACAATGAGATGGGGGGAGACACTATTATTATACTATTATTATTATTTATTATTATAGCGCCATTTATTCCTTGGCGCTTTACATGTGAGGACTGGAGGGGTATATGTGGCGCCCCAGGGGTATGGTCGCCACACTGGCTTTGCCTTCCTCCAGGGGAGGGTAATGCCAGGCTTGGAAGCAGTGATGGGTCTCTCCAGCAGTTAACCTAAAGCATGCAACACAGTTCCACTCCGGGCCAGCAGGGGGAACTCTGAACCAGGATTCTGGAAAGGAGTGTACTCTGAGGGCCAGGAGGAAGAAGGGGCAGATAGTCTGCGGAGGGTGAAGTGTGCAGACGGGAGGTGCGAAGCTGAGAGGTTGAGCTGCAGAAGGTGAGTTCCCTCAGCTTGAGAGTGCAGAGAACTAGAGCCTGGTCTCCACAGTGGTACGGATACTGACGGTCCTACCACAGATACCAGAGGAGTAGGAGGCTGTAAATGCCCTGCTCCCAGCAAAGACTTGGGACACAACAGCAATTGATTAGTGAGCCAGGACTCAGGAGAGGAGTCCCCGAGAGAGGCTACAGCTGTCTGTCATACAAGTAAAGTTCTAGGAACATCTGAAGAGAGGCATTTCAGAGTAACTAAGTACTGGAGTGCTTCACACTATAAAGCGCTAGGAAGGAGACTGCACAGCCCTTCTGCTGAGAGAGAATCCTGATCTGTTTCCAGGTTGACCTGCTGCAATACCATTTGTAATCAGGACTCTGGACTGCATATACTCAGTAAAGGTACAGAAACTACAACCGCTGCGTCTTGTCTGTTCCCTACGCTTTCGGCACTGCTACATCCCTGTGCCAGCTACATCTACACTGCCCTGGGACTACAGCTCCACCTGTGGGGTGCTTTACCATCTAAGCTGCACATACCATCAGTTCCAGTGGATCTGTATGCAGCGTTGGCCTAACATCATATTTGCCAAACACCACGGGTGGCGTCACGAACTATCCTACCATTAACTACATCTCCCCATTGCTTTGGCGCCCAGGGCCACAGACTGGGTCACCGCTGCTGTGACACATCCCCCTGACCCCGGCCCGGTACTGAGTACCCCACAGCCCTGGGAGGGTGACCCAATTTGGCATCACGAGCAGGATTACGGAGCCCGGTATCCCCGGGTCCTGTGTGCCTTAGACTGTGTTTGTGAACTGTGTGAATTTGGCGCCATTTGGCACCATTGCCGCGATGCTTGGCGCGCGCGGGAAGAAAGAGGGGTGGCCTTCGTGGGCGGAGCCTGCCACAGAGCGCAAAGACGAGAAGTGCCGCGCGGGAAGAGAGGACAGCGTGAGAGAGGAGGAGGAGCTGAGGCCTACAGCCCGGAGCGTCGGGCCTGCAAAGCGGACATCGGTGAGCTCCCGCAACCCCCGGCCCTGGCTAACGTTAACTAGGGGGGAGAGAATGTCTGTGCCACAAGCCAATGCAGCGGCGGACGCCGCTGCCAACCCCGTGGTACCGCCAGGAGGAGCACCCGCCGCAGCAGTCCCCATAATGCCGCTATCCATGCCCTACATACCGGGAGCGGCCTGGCTACCGCAGTACTTGGGTGAGTCACAGAAAGACTGTGCAGCTTGTTTAAAGTTTACCACCTGTCTGAAAGCCAGAAAGTGAATATCCTGATTGGACAGCTAACGGGTGCAGCACTGAGGGAGGTGAAAGCCTGGCAGGACACTGATAAAGAGACTGTTGCAAAGGTCCTGGCCAAGCTGAAGAGCACTTTTGACACCCGCACTGCAGCTGAAATCAAGATGAGGTTCTTTGGCTGTAAACAGAGGGCACAGGACAGTATCAGAGACTATGCTCTCAACCTGCAGGAGGCGCTGCGAGCAGTTAAACAAGTTGACCCTGATAGTGTAAAGGAGGAAGATCTACTGGTAAAGGAGCAGTTCATTGAAGGACTCCTGTCCAGTACCCACAGAGGGCAGTTACGTATTTTAACCCTGCAAGACCTTGATCTGGACTTTGCTAATTTCAAGGACAGGGCTATCCGGGTACTACAGGAATCCTCTGACAGCCATCCAGTGCCCCCTAGGCGCCCAGCGATCACCTACCATCAGGAAGCTACATCCTTTCCTTCCATCCCTGTGGAGGCTGATGCCCAGACCCTGGATAAAGATCCAACTGAGGAGCTGCGTCTTCAAGTCCAGGAGCTGACCAAAGGGATGGCTGCACTCACCAGAACCGTGCAGTCCCTGCAGGATTCCTCCAAAGAAAAGGTCCAGCTTGCTTCCAGTCCAGAGGATGTCCCGTGGCTCCGGAGGAGGAGAACCCCACCACTTCGAGGAAGGAACAACGATCGCTACGATCAGAACGGACGTCCCATCTGTCGCCGCTGTTACAAGGCAGGTCATCTTGCCAGGTACTGTCCTTTAAATGAGCAACCCCTGGGGCAGAGGGCCAACCCCCCAGGAGTAGGATCACCAGGCCCAAAGAACTGGAGAGCCAAGTATGTGGGAGGGAGACCGATCCTTCCTGTGGTGATTGACGGCATCCCCATGAACGCTTTGCTGGACACTGGCTCCCAGGTGACCACTATGCCGTATATTTTGTACAAGAGGTACTGGGCTGATTCTGAACTCACCCGTGGCCCAACTGATGAACTAACAGTAGTTGCTAGTAATGGGCATACCTTGCCACAGATTGGATGCAAGGAAATTACTGTTAAAGTGGGCCGGGTGGAGCTAAAATCACAAGGTCTGATAATTGTTGATATTGATCGACGTGAATGTAATCCCATGATGACTCTTGGTACAAATGTAATTGAAAACTGTCTGTCCGAGGTTATTGTCTTGTTGCAACAGGTGGCTGAGACTGCTGGTTCTGGAGAACAAAGTGTCCTGCAGAAGGAGATCCGAGCCCTGATGCAAAGGCAACAGGTAGAACTCTCTGGTGGAGAGATTGGCAGCGTCAGAGTGAGTGATGCTTTTCCCATTGTAATACCCCCCAGATGTGAAATGTTGGTTTGGTGTCGGGCAGCCATAGGGCTCAGAGGGCAGGATTACCAGGCATTAGTAGAGCCAGTATATTCAGATAGCAGGCCCACTGTCCTGACAGCCAGAGGGGTGGTTGATGTACGAAAGGGGAGAGTACCTGTACGCCTTCTGAATTGTGGGGAGGAGGAAGCCACAATACCTCGGTACGTCACAGTTGATAAACTACTCACTGTTAATAACAACTCATTGCAGGCAGCAGAGCCTTTGGTCTCATCCGATCCGGTGGAGGACAATGGCCCTGTGAAGCAGCTAGAAGAGTGGTGCCAGCAACTGCAGGTGGGAACTGACTCTACACCTTCATACCAGAGAAATGGGGTTTACAGAGTGACACAAGAGTATGAGCGGGTATTCAGCAAACACCCACTAGATTTTGGGCAGGCAAAAGGGGTCCAACATCATATCCCCACCAGAGACCATCCACCCATAAATGAGAGGTACAGACCTATACCCCCAACACAGTACCAATGTGCTAAGAGTATGTTGAAAGAGATGAAGGAAGCTGGGGTCATTAGGGACAGTTGTAGCCCATGGGCAGCTCCAATATTGTTTGTAAAGAAAAAGGATGGTACTATGAGAATGTGTGTTGATTACAGGAAAATTAACAGTATCACACAAAAAGATGCCTACCCATTAGCCAGAATTGAGGAATCATTAGCTGCACTTAAAACTGCTAACTACTTTTCCACCTTGGATCTCACCAGTGAGTATTGGCAGGTTCCCGTGGCAGAGGCAGACAAGGAGAAAACCGCATTTACCACTCCAATGGGTCTCTGTGAGTTCAATTATATGCCATTTGGGCTCTGCACTGCTCCAGGAACCTTTCATCGGCTGATGGAGTGTTGCCTGGGACACATGAACTTTGAAACAGTCCAGTTGTACCTGGATGATGTCATTGTTTTCTCCAAGACCTATGAAGAGCATCTGGAACACCTGGCCGAAGTGTTTGAAGCTTTGTCCAATTTTGGCCTGAAAGTGAAGCCTTGAAAATGCCACCTCCTGAAGCCTAAGGTACAGTACCTCGGTCATGTGGTCAGTGCAGAAGGTGTGGCACCAGATCCTGACAAGGTCACGGTCATCCGGGACTGGACGAAGCCCCGAACCTCCATGAGGTACGCCAATTCCTTGGACTGGTAGGCTACTACCGGAGATTCATCAAAGGCTTTACTGAAATAGCCACTCCGATGCAAAATCTTCTGGTGGGGCAGTCCAAGAAAGGCAAGCAGAAGAATTCCACATTTGAATGGACTGAAGAGTTGGAGAGGTCTTTCACCAGATTGAAGATGGCTCTCACAGGTGACGAAGTTCTACCCAGATTATGACAAACCCTTTGTGCTGTACACGGATGCCAGCAACGTGGGATTAGGAGCAGTACTGTCGCAGGTACAGAATGGAAAAGAGAGAGTGATCTCCTACGCCAGCAGGAAGCTGCGTCCCACTGAGAGGAACCCTGATAATTACAGTTCTTTTAAGCTGGAGTTCCTTGCCTTAGTCTGGGCTGTCACCGAAAGGTTCAGGCATTACCTAGCTTCGGCCAAATTTACAATCTTCACGGACAACAACCCGTTGACCGACTTGGACACTGCCAAGCTAGGAGCACTGGAGCAGCGATGGATGGCTCAGTTATCCAATTATGAGTTTACCATCAAGTACCGGGCAGGGCACAAGAATGCCAATGCTGATGCGCTATCCAGGATGCCTTATCTGCCAGATGCAGGAGAAGACCCTGAGGCTCTGGAAGAGGTAGAATTGCCTTCCTTCCACTGGCCACTGGCGGCCCAACGTGCTCAAGGAGTGAGAAACAGGCAGCCTGGCTTGAAGGAAGTCACTCTGAATCCGTTGCCCCATCATGATTGGGCAGAAGCGCAAGATAATGACCCTGCAGTCCGCCTGGTGAAAGAGCGGCTGACGCAAGGTGACTCATGCCCAGAGTTGAATGCTCCTGAAGAGACTCATCAGTTGTGGAAGGAAAGAGGTCGGCTGTTCATTTATGAAGGGAAGCTGTGTCGGAGGAGTATCAATGCCTGCACACATGAGCTGGTCTGGCAGGTGGTGGTTCCAAAGAGAGATGCATCAATGGTCCTAGGAGCATACCACAAAGGAGCTGGACTCTTTGGTTGGAAGAAGTTGGAAACATTGCTCCGAGAGGGGTTCTACTGGACTGGCATGCGGAAGGCCATTGAGAGGTGGTGCTGGGAGTGTGGACAGTGTAACCTGCGCAGAAAGGATTGAGACAGCCAGAGAGCTCCCTTACAGCCAATCATCACCAAACAGCCCCTGGAGTTGGTAGCCCTGGACCATGTGAAGCTGGTTCCAAGCCAGTTAGGATACCTCTATGCCCTTACCATTGTGGACCACTATTCAAGATTCCTGGTGGTTGTGCCCGTCAAAGATCTAACGGCCAGGACAGAGGCCAGAGCCTTCCAACAGCACTTCTGTAGGCCACATGGGTATCCTGAAAAGAGTACTCACAGATCAAGGTCCAGCTTTCGAGGCAGAAGTGTTCCATGAGTTTTGCAACTTGTATGGTTGTAAGAAGATCCGGACAACATCTTATCACCCACAGACCAGCGGCATGTGCGAGAAGATGAACCAGTTAGTGATTGATTTACTGAAGACATTGCCCTTGGAGGAGAGAAATCTGTGGCCAGAAAAGTTACCCGATCTGGTAGATCTCTACAACCATATCCCAGTGAACTCTACCAACTGTACTCCAGCGTACCTGATGAGAGCAAGGCCTGGTAAGCTGCTTATTGACTTGGACATGGGAGTCCTGACGCCTGAAGTAACGTCACCAGATGCTGACTGGGACAAGGAGAGGCAGCAACAGTACAGAAGGTTACAGGAGTGTGTGGAGAAGAGTCTGGCTCAGGCAAGGCAGAAACAGGAGAGACTTTATAACCAAAATGCACCTGCTGTTCCTTTTTCGCCGGGAGAACAAGTTCTCAAGAGAAAAAGAAGACTGCATAAGCTGGATGATCAATGGGAAGAGGAGCCTTATACAATTCTGCCCTCAAACTTTGATAATGCCAAAGTATGCCTTGTTAGCAAAGATGGAGGAGAGACCTCAGCAGCGGTATCCAGGGATCACTTGAAGTTATGCCCTGACCAGTTGAAAGAAAAAGAGGGGGGATCAGATAACATCCCACCTACAGAGGAAGAAAAGACAGTCATTACCGTGCTGGGAGAGTTCCCTGCGAATTGGACTAGAGTTAATGATCGTGGTGCCAGTGTTGTTATTTCCCAAGTAGAAGCACAGGAGGATAGGACTCAAGAAAACCCTGAAGATCGAGAAAATCAGGCAACAGAGGCCGCATCAGCAGTGGAGTCAGAGAACCCTCGCCCTGCCAGTGGTGAACCTGTCGTGCCCGTAGTGAGTCCAAGAGTTCACAGACCAGTTAGTGTCCCTGTGCTACGTAGAACTAGAGCATTACACACTACACCGGTAGTTAGGACCAGACGGTTGTTAGGGACCACTACAACACCAGTGTTACGCAGATCCACTCGTACCACACAGGGTGTACTACCAGTTAGGTTCCGCATATAAAGTAAAATGTGAATACTGAAATTGAATGTAAATCTGTAACTGTTTTTCAAGTTTTGTACCTACAAGTGACCTGTAAGAGTTCTCTTTGGTTTGTTTTATGGACACTGAACCACAGGACTTGTGTGTGGTCAAAAACTTTTACCATTTGCCCAGGGATGGACCATGGACATTGATGCTGGACTTATCATCATAGGACCATTTTTGAGCTCTTGGTTTTTGTATATTTTTCTCTTTTTCAAATCTTGTACAATTACTGTTGTTTAAATGTTTATATGTTGTTTTTCATGTTTTTGTTCAGCCCAGGAGTGCAGACACAAAAAATGGACTTGTGAAGAAGGCTTTAAACAGCAGTTTAACCCTATATATGTAGAATGAAAGTGTGCTAGGGCATGGCAGGTTCCATTTAACCCCTTAAGTACTGAGCCATTTTAGATGTTAATGACTGAGCCTCATTTTTTAAATCAGACCAGTGTCACTTTATGAGGTAATAAAGGTAAAATCCTTCAATGGAACCCAGTGATTGTGAGAGTATTTTCTCATGACATATACTTCACGGTAGTGGTAAAAAAATTTTCATAAGACTTGTGTCTGTATGTGAAAATATCAGAAATTTGGCGATAATTTTGAAAATTTTGCAATTTTCAAAATTTAATTCTTATGACCTTAATCCAGAGAGTTACATCAAACAAATTAGTTAATAAATAACTTTTCCTATATCTCTACTTTACATATGCATCATTTTTTAAACTTTTTTTGTAATCAAGTTAGAAGAGTTAAAAGTTGACTACTGTTTGGGCTCATAAGGGAAGGAGCACGCTTGAATTTTATGAAAGCAAAAATGGCTGCAATCGAGAATGGATGCCATGTTGCAATTTGAGACCATATTTTTCTCCCCAAAATGCTCTTTTAGCTACATTATTTTTATTTTCACAAGTGTAACAGGAAAAGAATGAACCCCAAAATTTGCTTTCATGAGTACACCAATACCCCATAAGTAGGGGAAAACTACTGTTTGGGCGCATGGCACGGCTTGGAAGGGAAGGAGCACCATTTGCTTTTTGAACGGAAAATGGCTGGAATCGAGAACAGATGCAAGGTCGCAATTGGAGAGTCCCTGAAGTGCCTAAAGAGTGGAAAGCCCCCCACAAGTGACCACCTTTTGCAAACTACACCTCTTGAAGAATTCCTATAGGGGTGCAGTGAGCATTTTAAACTCAAAAAGTATTTCACAGAATTGTATATAGCATTGGGTTCTGAAAATGAAAAGTTCCATTTTTTTTCCACTAAAATGTTGTTTTAGTCCCAAGTTTTTAATTTTAAAAGGGCTAATAGGAGAAAATGTAACAGAAAATGTGTTAAACAATATCTTCTGAGTACGAAAGTGCCCCATATATGGTCAAAAAATACTTTTTGCTGAAATGATTTGTCACTTTGGCAGAGACCCTGAAGAGTCAGGACAGCAGGACCCGCCATTGCGTTGTCTAAGATGCTTTCTGTAGTTTAGTGACCCAGGGGTTGTCATGATGACCCAGGGTCACCTTGACATCATGGCCCCCTCCCGCTCCCTGTCTTCTAAATGCTACCGGCGTTATCAATTGCATCATTTGGGGGGGTTAAACAGCCAGGTGCGGTGCTGGCACTGTCCCTGGCTGTTACTGCAGGAGCTTGGGCGCTAACATCACTGAGCTCCTGCGGTGATCATGCGGGAGGTTCTGATATTTCAGCACCTTCTGCATGATCATGCTGTGATCGGTCAGTCAGATTAACTCACCGATCACAGCCATCTGAGTGTGGGGATCGATGGCATGGGTCCCCGCACCTCTTCCTGTGCTGCTCAGCTGTTAGTGACAGCTGTTGGTACGGATACCCACTCATGACATGCTATGTCCGTTATTGGTCGTAAAGGGGTTAAGATGCCATCAACATTGCTTTTTACCCTGTTGATGTCGTTTTTAATATCCATTGTGTTTCTGTTTTTAGCACTGTTTTGTTGAATAGCGTTTACTAAAGATTAAATCATTTTTACTTCAGTGCACATTAGCTTTTATTTATTCATTTTTCGAGTTTGCACCCATTACCTATTTATTTTTTTAACTTTATTTGCTGTTCATGCGCATAAACAATTTTTTTGTATTTATTCATTTTTCTATTTTTTTTCTGTGCATTTATTGCTCTCATCTGCGTTGGCTGTCTCACCTACCGTAATCTTGAACACTTCAGATCCTTCACTATTACTCAAGTTCGTACCTTCAGTATCAACATTTGCTTTCTGTACATCCATGGCCTCCCATGTTGTGATGTCATTTCTTGTCTGCCTGCCAGATACATGATCTATACATCAGGGAGCAAAGTCTCCGTAAGAATTGACCTGATATGAACCTGCACCATAATTTTATGGCTTGAGCGGTTCATGGCCCATAACTATAGAAAAATCAATATAGTCACACCTGCCCTGTACTGCAGCACTCAGGATCTCTTATGTGTTTTCTTCCATGGGGACTTTTCCCTTAGTAACATAAATATTGGGTACTAAAACTGGAATATCTTAATCATTGACTCACATGTTATTCAAGCATCACTAAAGGCCACTAGAATGGAGAGCACGGTCCTCATTATTTTATAAAAAAAAAAAATTGGTCTGTAAAGCAGTTGCCTTAATAGTTACATACAATCCATCATTCTGAAGTGCCATCATATTCTGTGGTGTTGTACACAGAATATTCACTATAACAAGGGTTCCAGTGACTTGTGAGCCACATGTGGCTATCAAGCCCCTGATGTGTGGCTCGTGGCTGTATGGTCAGTCATTTGCCACTCTCACCTGCATTCGTGTCCACAGGAGACATTTTTACATGTTGGAGGGCACTTAATGGATAAGGAGGATGTGGGGCATAGTTACTTCATAAGTGTCACTCAGACTATTACTACTTTATAAAGGGCCATTATTACATTATAAAGGGGTACTTTGGAGCATAATTACTTTATAAGAGGGCACTCGTGAGATTAATACTTAATATTGGGCACTGAGGGAATTATTACTTGCTAAGGCGGCACTTGGGGCATACATACTTTATAAGGGAATGCACGTGAGATTTATACTTAACCCCTTCACGACCGGTGATGTATATGTAAGTGGTGTACAAGGACTAGATGGTGCCCCACTTCCCCCCCTTACCTGTGTACAGTGGGGCAAAAAAGTATTTAGTCAGTCAGCAATAGTGCAAGTTCCACCACTTAAAAAGATGAGAGGCGTCTGTAATTTACATCATAGGTAGACCTCAACTATGGGAGACAAACTGAGAAAAAAAAATCCAGAAAATCACATTGTCTGTTTTTTTTTCATTTTATTTGCATATTATGGTGGAAAATAAGTATTTGGTCAGAAACAAGCAATCAAGATTTCTGGCTCTCACAGACCTGTAACTTCTTCTTTAAGAGTCTCCTCTTTCCTCCACTCATTACCTGTAGTAATGGCACCTGTTTAAACTTGTTATCAGTATAAAAAGACACCTGTGCACACCCTCAAACAGTCTGACTCCAAACTCCACTATGGTGAAGACCAAAGAGCTGTCAAAGGACACCAGAAACAAAATTGTAGCCCTGCACCAGGCTGGGAAGACTGAATCTGCAATAGCCAACCAGCTTGGAGTGAAGAAATCAACTGTGGGAGCAATAATTAGAAAATGGAAGACATACAAGACCACTGATAATCTCCCTCGATCTGGTGCTCCACGCAAAATCCCACCCCGTGGGGTCAGAATGATCACAAGAACGGTGAGCAAAAATCCCAGAACCACGCGGGGGGACCTAGTGAATGAACTGCAGAGAGCTGGGACCAATGTAACAAGGCCTACCATAAGTAACACACTACGCCACCATGGACTCAGATCCTGCAGTGCCAGACGTGTCCCACTGCTTAAGCCTGTACATGTCTGGGCCCATCTGAAGTTTGCTAGAGAGCATTTGGATGATCCAGAGGAGTTTTGGGAGAATGTCCTATGGTCTGATGAAACCAAACTGGAATTGTTTGGTAGAAACACAACTTGTCGTGTTTGGAGGAAAAAGAATACTGAGTTGCATCCATCAAACACCATACCTACTGTAAAGCATGGTGGTGGAAACATCATGCTTTGGGGCTGTTTCTCTGAAAAGGGGCCAGGACGACTGATCCGGGTACATGAAAGAATGAATGGGGCCATGTATCGTGAGATTTTGAGTGCAAACCTCCTTCCATCAGCAAGGGCATTGAATATGAAACGTGGCTGGGTCTTTCAACATGTCAATGATCCAAAGCACACCGCCAGGGCAACGAAGGAGTGGCGTCATAAGAAGCATTTCAAGGTCCTGGAGTGGCCTAGCCAGTCTCCAGATCTCAACCCTATAGAAAACCTTTGGAGGGAGTTGAAAGTCCGTGTTGCCAAGCGAAAAGCCAAAAACATCACTGCTCTAGAGGAGATCTGCATGGAGGAATGGGCCAACATACCAACAACAGTGTGTGGCAACCTTGTGAAGACTTACAGAAAACGTTTGACCTCAGTCATTGCCCACAAAGGATATATCACAAAGTATTGAGATGAAATTTTGTTTCTGACCAAATACTTATTTTCCACCATAATATGCAAATAAAATGAAAAAAAAACAGACAATGTGATTTTCTGGATTTTTTTTTCTCAGTTTGTCTCCCATAGTTGAGGTCTACCTATGATGTAAATTACAGATGCCGCTCAGCTTTTTAAGTGGTGGAACTTGCACTATTGCTTACTGACTAAATACTTTTTTGCCCCACTGTATATACCTCCCTGAGAAGCTGGTACATTTAGTATGTCTTATATTGCTGCTATGTGTCTGCTATGTAATATTGTTATGTTGTGTAATGTATTGTATAGATAGGGAAATTGTAGTATTTTCATTAGCCCACTAGAGGGGGGCATTGTAGTAATAAGAATAAGATAGGAACTAGTTAGGAGGAGCCAACTGTGTAAGATAGAGCTTCCTGAATTTAGTCAGTAGGGCCTGGGAGCCCAAACAGGGCAGTTGTGCTACGCAGCATTCAAGTAAAGGAGCCCAGCTCATCCAGGGCCTAGGAGCAATGGTCACTTGGGAGGTGAAGGAATAAAGGACAGCTTCAACATGGTTGCTGTAAACTACGTGGGAAGACGCCTAGATGTCAGGAGCAAAATAAACAGGGAACTTCTGAAGGTGGGTAGGCTGGCCAGACAGGACCCTGCAGTACCAGATATGACAGTGCGTCCCTGCGATATTCCTGGAGGTGTAAGAGACGGCACAGGTAAAGGAAAGGTGAAAGGATCCTGTGTTGTACCTGTGACTAATCTGGACGAGCTGAGACAACAACCAAGAAAGTTGTTTGTTTAAAACTGGATCTGGACTCTGCCTATCTTTGCATGGTATTTGGGAAAGGAAATTCCCAACAGACTGGAGAGGACTCTGATGTGCAAGTAAGTGAGCCATCAAATACACAACAGAAGGGACAATGTATTTATGTGACAGAGGGCCAGGGTAACATAGTAACATAGTTTTGAAGGCTGAAGGAAGACATTATGTCCATCTAGTTTAGCCTATTTTTAGTGCAGCTGTTCTGCATTGTTGATCCTGGGGAAGGCAAAAATCCCACAGAGTAGAAGCCAATTTTCTCCATAGGGAAAACAATTCCTTCCCCTAAGCTGGGTCACCCATCTACCTATGATATTATGTTATTCGTAACCTTCTAGAATGTTACTCACAAGAAAAGCATCCATTCCTTTCTTAAATTCATTCAGTGAGTTGGCCATCACCACTTCCTCAGGAAGAGAATTCCAGAGCCTCACTGCTCTTACTGTAAAGAACCCTCTTCTATGCTGGTGCAGAAATTGTCTTTCCTCCAAGCGAAGAGAATGTTGTTCTTGTCACAGTCCTTGGTACAAACAGTTCATTGGAGAGATCTCTGTATTGCCCTCTGATATACTTGTACATATATATTAGGTCTCCCCTAAGTCTTCTCTTTTCTAGAGTAAATAGACTTAATTTTGATAACCTTTCTGGGTATTGTAGTGAACCAACTCCATTTATCATTTTAGTAGCCCGCCTTTGAACCCTTTCAAGTTCATTAATGTCTTTCTTGAGCACCGGCGTCCAAAATTGCACACAATCCTCCAAGTGTGGTCTGACGAGTGATTTGTACAGAGGGAGAATTAAGTTTTCATCTCGTGTCCCGAGACCTCTTCTAATGCATCCCATGACCCTATTTGCTTTGGTGGCAGCTGCCTGACACTGGGCACTCCAATTTAGCTTCTTATTGACTAAGATGCCTAAGTCTTTTTCCATGTCTGATTTCCCCAGCAGTTTCCCATTTAGTAAGTAATTGTAGCATCTGTTTCTCCTTCCCATGTGCACTGGGTGTGCCAGTACTGTCACCCTCAGCCACGACTACCCTCCTGGTCAGCGTTACATATAGATACGTCATCGGTAGTGTCCCTGCCTTTGTTATGGGCTCTAAGGCTGAACCCGCATCTTTCCCTGCATATGATCAGCTGTCATGTGCATCTAACAGCCTGTCATGTCCGCCATGTCTGTTTTGCCTCATGACCCTGGGAGCGGTGTGCACGCGCATCTCATGTCTGCTATCCTGCATGTTCCCTAGAGCAGTGTGCATACTCACCTCATGACTGTTGAGCTGCGGGATGCCTGCGTTTCTGCTCTGCCTTCTGTAATCCTCTCGTCATGTCTAGAACCCCTGATCATGTGTCCTTCCTATGTTCCAGCAGAGGCTGGTTCTGCTATCATCTCTGCTTGTCTGGAACTCTGATCATGTGACCTGCCTAGGTTTCAGCACTGGTTCTGCAATCATCCCTCCATGTCTGGAATCCTGATCATGTGACTGTTCCCTGTGATCCTGTAGGATCTGAACTGGAAGTTCTCCCCTGGTCCTGACCCGGAAGTGGAGGTGCTATGCCCTACATCAGACCCCCCCTTCCTATGCTCAGGGCCTGAGTATTGTGTTGCTTCCCTGCATGGCTGCTTGGTCTGCTGGGTCGCTCCCTCTATTCTGTGCCCTTGCACTTTGCTCTGTCGTGCGTCTCTGCACACGCTCCTTGCTCGTACTCCGTCTCTTGTCCCGTGCCTTGTCTTATGTTTGTCCGTTGTGCCATGTTCGTCCTTGTCCTGCTTTGACTTGTAGTCCTTCTGTTATTCTCTGCCTTGCCTGTTTCTGCCATGTCTTGCCTTCGCTATGCTCTGCCTTGTTCCTCCCTATGGTCTCTGTCTTTGCTTGCTCTGCCTCGCTCTCTCCTTTGGTGCTCTGTAGTGCTCCCTGGCACACGCACCATTCCTCCTCTCTTACTTTTGCTGCTCCTTTCCATGTCTAGTCCCAAGACTCTGCCTTGGCCCGGCTCTGGGCTTCGCCTACGCTCCGCTGCTAGACTCTTTCCTATTGTGCTCTCTTGCTCGTTTCTAGGCTAGTCCCAAGGCTCTGCCTTGGCCCTGCTCTGGGCTTCGGCCTACGCTCCGCTGCTAGCTCTGTTCTTGTTCTGACCTGATTCCGTGTTTCTGCCTATGCTTCCGTTCCTGGTTCCGTACTCTGCCTAAGCTCTGCCTAGTTTCGTGCCTTGCTTTGCCTTGTTTCTCCGTGTGCCCTTTGCATGCGCCTGGCCTTCCTAGCCTCCTGTTGTGCCTCAGCCGTGCCCGCCCTAGCCGTGCCCGCCTGCTTTTGCCTCAGCCGTGCTCGTCAGTCAGTGACAGCTGTGTCACCTGCCATACCTCAGCCGGGTTCGCTGGAGTCTTGCCCGTCTGTCAGTGCCGCAGCCTGATCAGCTAGCCAGTGCCCCAGCCATGCTCTCAGTGCTCCCTTGCACTTCACGCTGTTTCCGCACTGTGCTCTCCGTGCTCTCTAAAGCACACGCAGGCCCTCGCCTGACCATGGCATACCTCCCCGTGCTTCTGTAAAAGTACGCGCAGGCTTTGCCATGTCCCCTGTCGTGCCCTCTTGCACGCACAGGCCCTAACCCTGTCCTTGAACCCTGACCCTGGTGTGCCTCTCTGCACGCGCAGGACTCTGCCTCGCCTGACCCTGGCGTGCCTCTCTGCACGCGCAGGACTCTGCCTCGCCTGACCCTGGTGTGCCTCTCTGCTTGCGCAGGACTCTGCCTCGCCTGACCCTGGCGTGCCTCTCTGCACGCGCAGGACTCTGCCTCGCCTGACCCTGGCATGCCTCTCTGCACGCGCAGGGCTCTGACCCTGGCGTGTCCCTCTGCACACGCAGGCCTCCGTCCTTGAGTCTGACCCTGGCGTGTTCCTTAAAACGCATCATGTTGCTAACCTGTCTTTTCTCCTTGCATGGAACCCTGGTTTGCCTGCCGGATGCCCGGAACCTGCCGATTGCTGTCAGAGATCGTAAGCCTGATGAGTGCGGCCTGATGTCCGGAGCTGATCATGTCGATCGTTGCCAGATGTCCGGAGTTTGATGCCAGCGTGCCTTTGCCTACCATCTTGCACGTACCATGTCTTGTACCCTGGCGTGTCTCCTACGCACGCACCCTGCCTTGGACCCTGGCGTGTCTCATAGCACGCACCCTGTCTTGGACTCTGTCGTGTCCTAGCACACATCCCTCCTAGGAACCCTGGTGTGATCCCTAACACGTACCCTGCCTTGGACCCTGGTATGATTTCTGCACGAGTTATGTCTGGAACATTTGGCATGCCCTTGCAAGCACCTTGCCGTGTTTCACCGTTTGTGCCCTGCACCTGATTCCCTGTTTATGCCTTGTACCTGAATAAAGTGTGTAACCACGTTTGCTGAAGAAACCCTGTGACTTCGCTTTGTGTTTCGTATCCTGTCCGTCCTGTTGCCAGACACTCAATAGTGTCTCCCTGAGCCGGTCGTCTGGTCCAGCTGCTGTGGTGTTTCACCCCCTTGGTCTTGCCCCTGACACTCCCTGTATGGGGGTGGGTTCTCACTAGGTCAGCTCACCCTAGGTGGGTGGGTGCCATGGCCCAGAGGGTCCACTTTAAAAAGGAAAATGACTCAGCGTAAGCTGACGCTCGTCACACAGCCACAGGTGGATTTGTATCAACCCTCAGCTGTTAACAAGTTAAATGCCGCTGTCAATCTAGGACAATGGCATTTAACAAGCCCTAACAGAAAGACACACCCATCGCAGCCCCTGTGACTTGATCGCGGGGCATCAATGGGTTGTCATGACAGCAGGGGGTACGCAGAAGACACCTGTGTCTGTCATTGTAAGTTTCCTATGAATGTCGGTGTGTGGCCAGCGTTCATGTAGATCGTGATTTTTGCTACAGATAGCAGGGCTGAAGCATGCAAAGGTTTTGAAAAATGGCAACTTTTTTTCCTTACTAATTTTGGAATTTTTTTTCATCACTTAAATAAAAATGAACCTATAAATGTTTTGTATCTGTGTACTCACAATGACCTGGAGAATCATATTGACAGGTCAGTTTTAGCATTTAATGTACATGGTAAATAAAAAAACAAAAAAACAATTGAGGAATTGCATTTTTTTTTGCAATTTCACCCCACTTGAAGTTTTTTCCCCATTTTCCAGTACAATATATGGTAAAATCAATGGTGTCATTCAAAAGTACAACTTGTCCCACATAAAAAACAAGTCCTCATACGGCTATATTGATGGGAAAATTAAGAAGTTATGGCACGGGGAAGAAGGGGAGCAAAAAAATGAGAACGCAAAAATGGAAAATCACCGGGGGGGGGGGGGGGGGGGGGTTAAGGCAGGGGTGGGATTCAGCCGGTTCTCCCTGGTTCGGTGGAACTGGTTGTTAAAAAAGCAGCCGGTTCCCCAAACCGGGGAGATCCAGAGCCGCGATCCCGTACTTTGATGTTGCAGGAAGGGGCCGGAGCAGAGGAGGACTCTTGCTCTGCTTCCTTGCCCCGCCCGCCGGATACCGCGCATTGATACGTGCTCTGTCTGACTACTGGGAGTCTGTACTGAGCACAGCACACCCTGGCGGCCCCAGCGCACTGATTCCTGCGGCAGTGCAGTGCGGCTATTGGCAGGACAGGCGGTGCGAGGCCTGGCCATCCAGGAGGCCTCAACCGCGGGACTACTTCAGACACATCGCAGCCTGTCACTGTGTATGGTACTCCAATGCCAGGTCAGTATGTGCTGCCTATTGGGGACCTGTGCTGCCTATTGGGGACCTGTGCTGCCTATTAGGGACCTGTACCTGCCTATTGGGGACCTGTGCTGCCTATTGGGGACCTGTGCCTGCCTATTGGGGACCTGTGCCTGCCTATTGGGGACCTGTGCCTGCCTATTGTGGACAAACACAGAACCTGTTGTTAAAAATTTGAATCCCACCCCCTTGGTTAAGGGGTTAATGTGGTGGCACTAAGGGCATTATTACTTGATAAGGGGGCACTTGGGAAGTAAGTACTTTACATGAAGACACTAGTGGCATTGCTGCTTGATAACAAGGCACTTAGGGCTAAGTACTTTATAAGGGGCAGTATTTTATATGCAACCAATTCAATTAGGCTCTCCGGTTGGTAAGATTACTTTGCATAGAGTGTGGCTGGTGATCATCTCTCTGAGCTGAATATGGCTCTCAAGGTGTGAAACGTCGATGATCCCTGCCCTTCAACCTCAGTCAAGTTTTGGTAAAATACACGGAATCTAGAGTAAACCCATAAACTGTGTAGCTCTAGTTTGGAGCAAACCTAAGAAATCCATTATTAGATTGCCATTGTATGACGCATCTTTCATATCTGCCCTTAATCGATGCATGATAATATGATATTTCTGGCTATCTCCCTTATTTGTAAAAAAAAAGTCTTAAGAATTTAAAGGGCATCTGTCACTTGCCATAATTGTGTAAACTTTTTAAGTGCTGTTTCTCCTGAATCTGGCTATGTCATACTTTTGTTTATGCCCCTCTTCATCTTTGAAATATGACCCTCACGTCACTGCATATAAATTATAGTCTAATTAGCCAAAGGGGTGTAGTCCCCATGAAAATTTGAAAATAACACCCACTTGATTAAAAAATTAGATTTACAAACAAGGAAGATTGGGCCATATCTCAGGGAGGGAGACAATCAGGAATAAAAGAAAAACAAGCTG
Organism: Dendrobates tinctorius; assembly: GCF_039654945.1. Taxonomy (NCBI): domain Eukaryota; kingdom Metazoa; phylum Chordata; class Amphibia; order Anura; family Dendrobatidae; genus Dendrobates; species Dendrobates tinctorius. The sequence continues at coordinate 27,839,087 of NW_027361689.1, read as the reverse complement.
GATGCATGAGAAAAGTGTCAGATACACCAAGTAAGCAAATTGCATTTTTATGGCAAGTGATGGGTCCAGTTTAATCATTGCAGTCTACTACGCCTGAGTGTCCGCCTCCAGTAGGTGTACACACCTGAAAATGATGCACAACAGAGCACATGTTCAATCTGTCCGCAGCGTTATAGTCTATGGCCCCGACAGTGGATACGCCGGAATCCCGTTTTTCTGTGTTCTGGACATAAACTCCAATGGTACCATGAACTCAAGCACTGTGTGAAAGCAACCTTACTGTTGACAGGACACAAGATTCATGGTAGCGCTAATCTTTTCTTCTTCAGACAATCATTTTCCCTGATGTTCCAAAAAGTCTGAAGGTTTCATCAGAGAAAATAACTTTACCCTAATCCACTGCAATCTGATTCCTGCATTTTTGCTAAATTATTTTCTCTGATGAAGCCCCCTTCAGACTGTTTGGGATATCTGGAAGAATGATTGTTCAAAAAAAAAATGTGAGTGCCACCATCAGCCCTGTGTCATGCCAACAGTAAAGCATCCTGAGACCAGGAATGGTATCTAGACATCCTCCAAGAGCAACTTTTCCCAATCATCCAGGAGAAATTTGGTAATGAATATTGTTTTTTCCACCATGATGGAAACCATGTCACAAGGCAAAAGTGATAATTAAGAGGCTGGAGAGCAAAACTATGACATTTTGGGTCTCTGGCCAAGAAACTCCCCCAGTTCCTATCCAATTGAATCAACATTAACCAACATGTTAGGCTATAGGTTAAACTCAATGGTGTTAAGTCTACCTCCAACCTTAAAAACTTTAAAACTATGTCGCTAATTTTTCATTTTTTTGCAATCTTTTATGGAATGGATCTCAAGTTGATTCTTCATGCTGGAAATGGAACTCCAAATGACTGGATGTAAAGGAGGACCTGTCAGTTGTGTTGATATGCCTCTTTTAGTAAGCAATTAAACCTACAGTATAAAGAGAGATTGTGCATACCATAAATAATTCTGAAACATATAGCTTCATTATTAACATATAAAAGCATTTAAAATATATGCATGGAGATGGTCGCATGAAAATCAGCTAAGAAATGAGTGATTAAGTTTACATCAATCCAGTGATTTAAAATATATCTCAAAAATTGCTCCCTGCTGTGCTGGGAGCCCTGATACCTCATGCCGCAAAGTACTGACTTTAGAAGGTTGAATACTTACTCACACTGAAGTTTTCAGTTATTTTGTACTATTTATTGTTTGCTTCACGATAAAAGGAAAACCAAATGTCTGCGATTGTAGCCATGTTCTTTACATGAACTGATGCAAACCCTCAAAAAAAACAGTGAAATTCCAGGTTATTACGTAGCAAAACACGAAAAATGCCAAGGGGTATGTGAGGACTTTTGCAAGGCAATATATCTTCTTGAGGCTTTACCACTAGAAGAAGTGATGACAATTAGCTATAAGCGATATTGCCCAATATCGTATCGGAATTCCGATTTCCGATATTGGAAAATATCGGATATCGGAATTTCCGATTTCTGATATCAATGCAAGTCAATAGGAGAAAAAAATCGGAATTACAAAATGACCACTACAGTGCTATATAATGGATAAAATGGAGGGGAAACACCTCAGGATAATGGGGAAGGAGTTTGCAGAGGCAGAGGAGCAAAAAAATTGCTAGAAAAATGCACAAAGCGAAAGCTGTAGCAGGAAAACTGGTCGCCATCTTCTTAACAGCTGTGTTTTTTCTTTGGGTTAGGATTAGTTGGGGTAGGGTTAGGGTTTATGGTTAGTAGGGTAAGGGTTAGGGCAAGGGTTAGGGGTTAGGGTTAGTAGGGTAAGGGGTTAGGGTTAGTTAGGGATATGGTTAGGGTTAGTTAGGGTTAGTAGAGTCAGGGTTTAAGGTTAGGGTTATGCTTAAAGTTAGTAGGGTTAGGGTTAGGGTTAATAGGGTTAGGGTTTAGGGATATGCTTAAGGTTAGTAGGGTTAGGGGTTAGGGTTAGTAGGGTTAGGGTTACGGTTATGCTTATGGTTAGCAGGGCTAGGGGTTAGGGTTATGGTTTAGGGTTAGTAGGGTTAGGGTAAGGGTTAGGGGATAGGGTTAGTGGTTAGGGTTAGGGGTTAGGGATAGTTAGGGTTAGGGTTAGAGGCTCAGAGGCTGAAGGTTTATGGGATTCCGATGTGAAAAAAATATCGGAATCAGAATTCCGATATCGCAAATATCGGGACGATTTCTGATATTTGAATATCAGAAAGCTCATCCCTAATGACACTGCATAATACAGCTTGTTAAAGAAAATTTCGGCACTCCCAAATATGTGATGCAATCATAGGTCTTCATCAGAACTATTTCTGAATTTTTCTTTAACATTTTGGAGTGGTATCCTATTCGCGCATCCCTTTCCATCGGAGTGCCGCGCAGCCCTTTTTTTCTAATACATAATACAGCAGCACGGCAATGTTTTTTTACATGGTTTCATATAAAATCTGGAAGGGAAGACATTTAAGGTGTGTAGGAGTACCATGTGGACCCATCTATTGACTATAATACATAATATGACCATGAGACCTAAACAAGGCACCTGGCCTATTTTTTGGAGCAGTCAGTCAGAAATTCACCACTTGTTATGATGACTTTAAAACTCACATCGCATTACTCTCCAGATAATTTGTTTGCATACAAGTTTATGAGGTTTTTATGATAGACTTTATAGAGTTAATGTTTAAAACAATTCTAAAGATAAATGAAGCTATCATTCGGGAGGCTTGTTGTCAGCAATATTACCACAGTAAAAATGTTATTTCATTTACAACATATTGATTACAGATAACACCTCTTCCGCTGCAGGGTTTAGAAGATTGAAAAGGATCTTTATTTCCATTTATCTGCAACATTTATGTCCGGAATCTGCCCTGGTTTCAGCAATTGTCATTCCAATCTGATAAACTTCTACAGGAATGAGACGAGAGACTAAGGTATCTTCATTTTATGGAAGAGCGCTTTGTATTTTGCAGAAACGTAACATTCTTTCTAAAGCAAACACTTGTCTACTTTAGACTTCGAGCTATGACTTATTTAAGAGAGGTCTGCTAGTTCTATTCCAAGTTCCAGACCTAAATATAAGTGAGGAGGAAATTAAAAAAACATCCATATTGTGTTGGGAGATAAAAAGTGATTTGCTGCAAAGAGAAGATAACAATAAGTCCTGAGTGGGATTTAAGGTCCTCATAAACATTAGACTAAGGCCAATATCCATAGGCTTGGCCGACAGTCTAATAAAGGAAAGTTCTTGAGGTCATATTTGACACTAAACTTTCCTATATTCCTTACTAGCTGAAGAGCCCGGCGCTGCCCGGGCATAGTAACTAACTATGGTAAGTTATAACAAATTATAATGACTATATCTATATATATATATATATATATATATAAAGCTGAGTGTATAGCCCCGCCCACTTCGCATAGCCACATTCACTATAATATCCCACATCATCCCGTCAGCCAGAGATACCATACTACTACCCCTAATAGCCCATATCGTCTCATCAGCCAGAGCCAACGGACTACTAATATCCCACATCATCCCGTCAGCCATAGCCACCAGAGTACTACCCCTAATATCCCACATCGTCCCGTCAGTCAGCCACTGGACTACTAATATCCCACATCATCCCATCAGCCATAGCCACTGGACAACAAACCCTGATATCCCACATCATCCCGTCACAGCCGCTGGACTACTACCCCTAATATCCCACATCATCCCATCAACCAGAGCCACTGGACTACTAATATCCCACATCATTCCATCAAAGCCACCGGACTACTACCCCTAATATCCCACATCATCCCATCAGCCATAGCCACCAGACAACTACTCCTAATATCCCACATCATCCCATCACAGCCGCCGAACTACTACCCCTAATATCCCACATCATCCCATCAGCCAGAGCCACTGGACTGCTACCCCTAATATCCCACATCATCCCGTCAGCCACAGCCACAGGACTACTCCCCCTAATATCCCACATCATCCCATCAGCCTGGGGTCAGAACCAGAGTGCTGAGTGGAATAGCCCTGACTTCCATACCAGGGATCCCTTTAATAGAAGCCTGGGGTGAGAATCAGAGCGCTGAGGGATTTACCCTAACTTCTATACCGGAGATCGCTTTAAGAGAGGCCTGGGGTCTGTACCAAAGCGCAGAGTGGATTTGCCCTCACTTCCGTACCGGGGATCCCTTTAAGAGGGGACTGGGGTCAGAATCAGAGCGCAATGGATTTGCCCTCACTTCCATACCAGGGATCCCTTTAAGAGAGCCTGGGATCAGAACCAGAGCGCTGAGTGGATTTGCCCTGACTTCCATACCAATGATCCTTTTAATAGAATCCTGGGGTCAGATTCAGAGCGCTGAGGGATTTGCCCTACCTTACATATAGGAGATCCCTTTAAGAGAGCCTGGGGTCAGTACCAGAGCATTTGAAGGCAATTGCCCTGACTTCCATACCGGGGATCCCTTTAAGAGAGGCCTGGTGTCAGAACCAGAACGCTGAGTGGAATTGCCCTAACATCCATACCAGGGATCCCTTTAAGAGAGGCCTGGTGTCAGAACCAGAACGCTGAGTGGAATTGCCCTAACATCCATACCGGGGATCCCTTTAAGAGAGGCCTGGGTTTAGAACCAAAGCTGTTGTGAATTCTCTTTCAGGGCTCCCTCTGGTGGTTACTGGAGGTAGTGGAGCTGGCCAGATTGACAGAGGTCTGCCACCTGATGATGATGATGATGATGATGCTTGGAGGGCTGGGGTTACTGATTGGAGTATTTAAGTCAGCAGACTTCCTTCAATCCCTGCTGGTGATTTCTTTTCTGTGCATTCTGAGGTATGATGTCTCCTGCTCTGATCCTGCATTGTTCAGCTAAGTGGTTCATTTGCTAATCCTTTGCATCTGATCTGGTTTTGTCTATCTCTGCTTGTTGTGCAGGTTCAGCTTGCTTCTGCTGGGGGCTGTGTTGGACCACTGCTCCATATGTTACTGCTTATGTCAGTTTGTCCAGTCCCCTGTTATATTGGTCTCTTTTGCTTTGCGTTCAGTTTATACCAGAGTGCTGATATAGCGGGGGCGAAGTCGTGTGACTTCAGTGTTTTTTGTACATCAGACGTGTTGGATTTTTCAGGGTTTTTTGCGTGATTGCAGACAGTGTCTTTCCTTTCCTGTCCTCTTTAGTCAGTTTGGACCCCATCGCTTGCTCAGTCTATTTTTCTGCCTGTGTTTGTGTTTTATCTTGTCTCACCGACAATATATGTTTGGGGGCTATCTATTCCTTTGGGGTCTGCTCCGGGGCAGTTTAGATTTCACCTTTCTTGCTTTAGGATTAGTTAGCTCTCCGGCTGTGCCAAGGCATCTAGGGCATCGTAGGTATGCCAAATGGCTACTGCTAGCTGTGTGGATAGGATCAGGGGTCTGCAATTCGATTAGTTACCAACCTCTCTGGTTTTCTGGTGGCTTAGCCTGTTCCTGCCATCCTCCTCGGTGAGCATTCATAACACAAAGCGCTGGATGGATTTGACCTAACTTCCATACCGGGGATCCCTTTAAGAGAGGCCTGGAGTTAGAACCAAAGCGCTGGATGGATTTGCCCTGACTTCCATACCAATGATCCCTTTAATAGAGGCCTGGCGTCAGAATCAGAGCACTGAGGGATTTGCCCTGACTTCCATTCCGGAGATCCCTTTAAGAGAGGCCTGGAGTCAGTACCAAAGTGCTGGATGGATTTGCTCTGACTTCCATACGAAAGATCCCTTTAAGAGGGAAGATGTGCTTATTGGATGGAGGATGTGTGATGTGTATATGGACACGGGAGGAGGGATTCATTTCTGTCGTGCTCTCTGCTCCTTTCTGGGGGCAGACAATGGCTGAGAGCTTATATTCCCTGGGATGCTAGATTTCTCTCACCATGTCAGTGTCTGTTGAGGTGTTTTCTGGAGTGTGAAAACTGTTGCTCATAGCAACCCATCACAGCTCAGCTTCTTTTAAACAGCTCTGGTGAAATGAAAGATGCTTCGTAATTGGTTGGTGATACACACACACACACATTCATTTTTTATATATAGAGATATACAATCACTCACTTGCTCATGTCGCCTGTATCTTAAAAAAATCTCCATAATCGGACCTTTTCTCATCTTTGAATCTGCAAAATCTCTTACTATTGCTCTTATTTATTCTTGTCTGGACTACTATAACTCTCTACTGATCAGTCTGTCTCTTACCAAACGTTTTCCTCTCTAATCCATCCTGAATGTAGCAGCCAGGATTGTTTTTCTGTTCAACCGCTACACCGATGCCTCCACCTTGTGCCAGTTGTTGCACTGGTTACCCATCCATTGCAGAGTACAATATAAACTCATAGCTCTCACCCACAAAGCTCTGCACAGTTCTGCATCATTCTACATTTCCTCCCTCATCTCTGTCTACCTGTGCTCTCCATTCTGCAACTGATCTAAAAGAACCATCCACTATAATCCAAACCTCCCACTTCCGTCTCCAAGATTTCTCTCATGCTGTGCCAGTTTTCTGGAATGCAGACCTCCAGAAGATTTGATTAATATCCAGCTCCCACATTTGTGAGTGTTCTTTAAAAACACATCTCTTTAGACAGGCATATCACTTCACTTCACTAATCTAACTCTCTCTTGTTCCCCCTTCTAATTTATCCTCAGAATCTGTTTCTTGTTTCATAGTAATGATAATTATGAAGATTTTTGATTTTGTAAATTAACAAAAATGTATTATAAATTATGGTAGGACAAGTAAAGTATATATGATTTTAATCATTGGGAGATCTTCGACTAAATGGAGAATATTTTTCCACTTTGAGAATGAAAATAGAAATAGAACAGCCATCATCAACTATCATGAATAAGCAATTGAAAAGCCAAGAAGCAAGACTTCCCAACCCGAAGGGAAGACTTCCCAACCAGAAGTCAAAACCTCCCAAGCAAAAGGCAAGACTTCCCAACTCAAAGGCAAGTCTTCCCAAATCGGTAAGAAAACCTTCCCAACCTTGGGACAAAACTTCCCAAAACAGTATGCAAAGCTTCCCACCCCGAAGGCAAGACTACTCAAACAGGGGACAACACTTCTCAACCAGAAGGTATGACTTTCCAACCAGAAGGCAAAAAATTCCCAACTGGAAGGAAAGACTTCCCAACTCAAAAGCAAAACTTCTCAAACCAGCAAGGAAAACTTCCCAACCTAAAGACAATACTTCCCAAAACAATGGGCAAAGCATCCCAACCTGAAAGCAAGACTACTCAAACAGGGGACAAGACTTTGCAACCAGAAAGCAAGACTTAACTTTTATTAATGTATGTGATAAAAAGAGCTAAGTTTATATTAACATGGTCAAACACAAATATCACAAATAGTAAAATGGAAAATTGGGCTTTAAATGTCAATATTTAAATGCCCAATTTTACCAGTGCAGGATAAGAAAGGTTCACTCTCTCCCAGTTGCTGCAATGAAGATTTATCATCTAAAGGGAGCAGGCGTATGGGGTAGGTTAAAGGAATGTTCTATCTAATATCCCCTGTTGTGCCCTGTGCAATGGTTCCTGCTTTAACAAGAGCAGTACCCAAGTGTGGGGCAATACCTTATAGAATAAATACCAAAGAGGGCTATTCAGGTATTGAATCTTTATTTTCCTGCACTGCTACTAATGTGTCCATGTTAGTATGAGCTTAGCTCTTTTTATCATGCACATTCATAAAAGTTGGTTTAAATTGTCTATTATTATTCTCTCTTTTCTTTTGGATTGATAATGCAACATATTGAGATTGTCACCACTATTACCAGTAAGTAGCTGTAGTTTGCTTAGTAGAATGCAAGACTTCCGAACCAGAAGGCAAGACTTCACACTCAGAAGTCAAGACATCCCAACCTGAAGGCAAGACTTCCCAACCAGAAGGCAAGACTTCCCAATAAGAAGGCAAGACTTCCAAACCAGAAGGCAAGACTTACAAATCAGAAGGCAATGTTTCCCAACCAGATGGCAAGATTTCCCAAAAAGAACACATGATTTACCAATCAGAAGGCAATATTTCTCAAAAAGAAGACAATATTTCCCAATCAGAAGGCAATATCTACCAACGAGAAGGCATGACTTCCCAATTAGAAGGCAAGACATCCAACCAAAATGCAGGACTTCCCAATTAGAAGGTAAGACTTCCCAAACAGAAGGCAATATTTCTCAAAAAGAAGACAATATTTCCAAATCAGAAGGCAAGATTTACCAACCAGAAGGCAAAACTTCCCAATTGGAAGGCAAGACTTCCAAACCAAAATGCAGGACTTCCCAATTAGAAGGTAAGACTTCCCAAACAGAAGGCAATATTTCCTAAAATGAAAACAAAATTTCCCAGACACTAGACAAAACTTCCCGACCTGAAGGCAAGACTTCTCAAACAGAAAGTAAAACTGAAAGCAAGACTTTCCAAACAAAAGGAAACACTTCCCAAACTGAAGTGAAGACTTCCAAATGGAAGGCAAGATCTCCTAACCAGAAGGCTAGACTTTCCAGCCTAAAGGTAAGACTTTGAACATGTTACTAATTTGATTTAGAGACGATTTCAAGCACATTATAATTAGTGATGTGCGAACCTTTCAAGGTTCAGTTTGGTCCAGATCGGCGTACGTACCAATGTTTGCCGAACATTTCTGAACCCCATTGACTTCAATGGGAGGTAAACTTAAATGCATAGAAAACACCTTCAAAGGGGCCAAAAAACTGCCAAAATAGTTCAAATTAGGAGCAGACATGAGGAAAAGGGGCATCAATTGACCCACAGTACAAATAGTATAATTGTGCAGCATGGGTACAAGGGACAGGGCCTGGAAAAGTATGTTCGGCACCGTGATTCTCCTGCTGAGTGGAATAGATCCTAAGCATTATCCGGTACTGTGGTTTCCCATTCAAGTCCGGCCACTGCAATTGCTGCTCAGCACAGACGTCGGTCCTAGCGCCTTGTTCAGGCTCGTGGTATACGCTTGGTTACTGCTGGCTCTCCAGCCAAGTCTATGGTAGCCAGTGTTATTCAGGTGCAGAATTGCGCTCTGGAGTCTAAGTCCAGAGATCACCTTACAGAGCATGTCCGTGATGTGGCGTCATCTTATTGGTGGTCGGACGTTAGCTGCTCTGGTGATGTGGCAGCTCCGGATTGGCCAGTGGGTGATGTCACTGCCGATTGGGAGAGAGTGTTTGGGGTGGAGCTTTGGGTTTAAAAGGCTCTCAGCGCCGCACACGGGTGGACTAGTATCATTTAGGTTCAGTGGTTGAGAGAAGATACTCTATCACTCTGTCTGCACTTGTGTGTGTTTGTCTACCTACTGAATCTGAGCTTCTTATGGTTTATTCCGCTTGGCTTAGCATCTGTTTCGTTCATGTGTGCACAGTTTAGTTACAGAGCAAGCCCATCCTATGTGCTGTATTTCTCTGTGAAGCCAACATAGTTTTGTACCCAGCATCATTTGAGTTTTTTCTCTTGACTTAGCATCTGTTTCGTTCATGTGTATGGTTAGCACAGTTCAGTTACAGAGCAAGCTCAACCCTTTTGCACTACCTCTCTGTGAAGTTAATAGAGCTGGGTATTTTGTGTTCTGTTCATACTGTGTGGAATTAACGCAGTCTGTTTAAGGTGAATGCTTTGTTCCAACTTTATTCCAGCTTTGTTAATGTGAATGCTTTGTTCCAATGATCACTGGATTTTGGCCATTGCAGCTGAAAAGAGGAAATCAGTAAACCAGGGGAAGAGTCCTGAGGAGATCATTTGCATATTCCCAGTGCCTTCTGGGATAAGTGAAGAGTCTCTGCGAGCTCAACGATCACTGGATTTTGGCCGCTGCAGCTGAAAAAAGGAAATCGGTAAACCTGGGGAAGAGTCCTGAGGAGATCATTGGCATATTCCCAGTGCCTTCTGGGATAAGTGAAGAGTCTCGGCGAGCTCAACGATCACTGGATTTTGGCCGTTGCAGCTGAAAAGAGGAAATCGGTAAACCGTTCGCCGATAGAATTTTGGCTCCTTTTTCAATCTCTTTAACAATAACAATATGGAAGAGGCCAGAAGCCATTTGGTGAGCTGCATTTCTTGCTACATGTTCACAGACTTACCAGTGGAAAAGCCAAACTTCACATGCCACAAATGCAAGCTTGTGTCCCTGTTAGAGGAAAAGTTGCAAAATCTCGAAGAGAGGTTAGCTACGTTGAAGATCATTAAGGAAGGTGAAGAGTTCTTACACAGAGCAGAATTATCTCTTCATGTTACAGAAAGAGAAGAAATTCGAAGTGCACCTGAAGAAAAAGAGGAATGGAAACATGTGACCCAGAGAATCAGGAGGATCGGGAGGCAGTCAGCGCCCATACCACTAAGGAACCAGTACCAGGCTCTTATGCAGGAAAACAATGAAGAAATACATCAGGATAAGACTATGCCCACAAACAGCAACCTCATATGCCTTCAGAGTCCTCCTGGATGGAGAAAGAAAAATGTTGTCAAGAAGAAACGGAGAGTAGTGGTCATGGGAGATTCCCTGTTGAGAGGAACAGAGGCCGCTATCTGCAGACTGGATATAACTTCAAGAGAAATGTGCTGCCTTCCAGGTGCAAAAATTAAAGATATGTCTGACAGGATATCAGGACTCTTCAGACCTACAGATGACTACCCATTCCTGCTAATACATGTGGGGACAAATGACACCGCAAGAAACGACCTGGAAACCATCTGCAGTGACTTTGAAAACTTAGGAAATAAGTGAAAGAACTGGGAGCACAGGTGGTCTTCTCTTCCATCCTCCCAGTGGATGGCCATGGAACAAGGAGGTGGAATAAGATTCTGCAGGTGAACAACTGGCTACGTCGATGGTGCCGTCAGCAAAGATTTGGATTTCTGGATCACGGAGTCAATTACCTATACGATGGACTACTTGCTAGAGATGGGGTGCACCTTATGAAGACTGGAAAACATGTATTGGGAAGTCACCTTGCTACACTCATCAGCAGAGCTTTAAACTAGAACAATGCGGGAAGGGAAGCAAAAGGCCAGAAAAAGCCATACACCTGACAAATGCTATTGAGAACTCTGCTATTAGAAGTGGAAGGAAAGACCAAAGACAAAATAATCTAAATAATAAAAATATTGGCAAAAGAGAAACCAATCACAAACTAAAATGTTTCTATACTAATGAACAAAGCATGGGCAATAAGCAAGGAGAATTGGAACTACTAACACAGGAAAAGAAATATGATGTCATTGGAATCACTGAAACTTGGTGGGAAAATACACATGATTGGAATACAAGGCTAGAAGGATACAACTTATTTGCAAGAAACAGACTTGATAAACGAGGAGGAGGTATTGCATTGTATGTTAGAAACGCGTATATCTGCACAGAGATTGAAGCTTCAGAGACTGGGAGTTCTGTGGAAACTGTTTGGGTAAGAATACAAGGACAGAACAATGGAAAGGACACCATTGTAGGCATTTACTACAGGCCGCCTGTGCAAACTGAAGATATGG